>NC_056746.1:256150577-256300577 GCF_019279795.1 Protopterus annectens | reverse complement strand
ATAAACAGAAAAATACAGATGTGTCCAGTCTATCCACATAAGAGGACATAAGCTTAAGAACACTACCTTTTGTGAATCAGTACTGTATCTTTTCTTCTTGTAAAATATTTTTAAATTGTGAGCTCCATGTCATGTTAATGTATATTCCAAAACTAGTCAAATAAATTAATATACTGTTGCAAAAAATATATCCTTAATTTCTGATACCATAGCAGAAATGACTGCTCCATTTATCTATTTTAGCCTGGTGTAGTCAGTGTTCCCTGAAATCCACATTTAAATCAGTTACCATCACTAAGTTTGTTTCCTGAGAAATATTCTACAATCATGTGTTATTTAACATATAGCTATATATTTGGTTATAGTCCCTCATATCTGTCACTACGGAATTCCAGATTGCTCTCCTTTACCAGTACATGAAATTTATTTAGATAATATAGAATTTTATGACACGCTTTAAGAATTCATATAGCTGTAACCTTCATATGCATGTGGAGAACATGCACATTTAATTGGCTGTTAGTGGCAAGATATTTCTTTGCACTGTAACTGCTTCTAAGATTTTTGTAATCATTCAGTTATAAAAGCAACTTGTCAGACTGTATCTGATTTATTTATTATATGTAGTTTATGTTATTTATTTAAACAGGTAAGTCTAATGGTCACTAGTGCTACTTTTAAAATGTGACCTACAAGCACTGTCTAGTTAAGTGACTTGCTAATAGTAACACACTTTGCAAACAGAACTTGAAGGAGTCAAATCAGTGATTAGGCTGTTTAGCACTTTAGAGCCTTAAATCTGTAATCTAAACTGCCAGACAGCTGCCAGTGTTGTAGTCCACATTGAAAAACGAACTTAAATGAACAGGTCTTGTGGAAGAACAACATATATGGTACAGGTTATATATCAGTAGACTGGTGAATGTGCCGTATCCATATGTCATATGGTCAGCTAATTATTTGTAAATGTCCATTCCATTGACAGGGAAAAAGAAACACCCTCATACCTCCATCAGTGCAGAAGACCTCTGAAATGATACCATGGACCATGGAAAGGAACATCTTGGAAAATTAACTGTGATTGCTGACACAACTCTTGATTCTGTGACCATCTGCTAACATGCAGCCTTTCCATAAGAGCACAGATAACTTGTTCAGCACCAAACCCTTTATAGGCAAGTTTACAAATGGTGTTAACCTCTCCTCTTATCTGTATGCCAGGCACTGATCCAGGATAGGTAAGCAAGTATTGAGTTTCAACAATTATGTAAACATCTTCAGCTAGAAGATGACTATTGAAATGGGTAGAAAGTTTTAGCAGTTGTCCACACATATCCATAAACTGACAGACAGACATTTACATATACATCTATATATATGATATATATCTCATTCTTTTTCTTTCTTTTTTTAATACAGTAATTCTATTTATTTATTGCATACTAAAATTAATATATTTTCATTTAAGTGTAATTCCAGTCACTTCCTTATGTGCAATATCACCCAATCTCACCTCTGTGTATAGTGTACTTTTCATGTGTTAATTATCTAGTAGTCAGTGTTGTCCAATGCAATAAATAGTGTACAAGCATGTGCGACAGCTACTTAGATATTTAGTTTTGTACTATAATTGTTGTTTATTCTTATGTCTGTCTTTTTGTGTTTGTTCTTCTCCTGTAAAAGAGCTGACACTCGAAATTTTGTTTTGGTAGTACTTGTGTTTCCTAAATGACAAAGAGCAACAAAAGATAAAAACACATATTTGGAATAAAAAAATAAGCATTGATTATCTCCTACTAATCATTTAAAATTATGTCAGCAGTGAACTAGTTACACTGTGTGTCATATGAAGAATGATTTGTGGACTCAACAGTCCTTGAGGAAGAGAAAGAATGTAATGAATGTGACAGTGACTGAGTAACTCCTTAATATATAATTAAAAACAAAGAAAAAAACAAAACAAAACAAAAAAAAAAAAACAACAAGGAAACTGAAATTGCAGAGAAGAACTTTCAGAGCAGATTTGCTGAAACATGTTTTCCTTCGTACAGTGGTAGATAACATGGAACTATAAGTCTTAGCCACTGGGGTGTATCAGCTGCAATGGGCAGAAAAGAAATTAACATTTTTGAAGAGCATAACAAAAATAACAGTCTATATCTTTCCTGTTTGTGCACCATGTGGTACATCGGGCAACAAGCATGTTTCATCACTCGTTATTTCTGTAGCAATTACCCTAAAGCTTCATATCGTCCAAGGAATCATGACTTTATACCTTGTTCAGCAACAGGAGCAGAAGTCATCAGTAAAATGTCATCGCAATGTCAGTCCTGAATGCTTTCATGCTGATAGTGCTAGTGTGCTGTTAGTATTTCTAAATCTTTATTACCTAGTATCTCTGTATCAAATACTAATCAGTCCTAGTGTTTCAGACCTGATCTATATTTTATGAGCACAACTTATCATTATTCATATTCTGTTTCACAAGCTCATATTTTACTACAATAATATCCGATCTTTTCACTTATAGCAGTGCGTATGTAAATAAAGATACATGTAGACAAAAAAGTTAAATGTAAACTTTGACTGAGTAACTTAAGATAATCTTGTTAAATAATTGTTACATTTTATATTTAATGCATTGGTTTGTTGGTTACATTTTGAAGTGCTGATTGAGGTTTGACACTTTTTATTTGATTAGTTACTATTAATGTGTGTCAAGATTTTGTCTGTTATGTAAGTATGTAGCTTTTATATTTGTATTTTACTTTAACGTATTCTGCCTATGCCAAACTGCCTTTGCAAGGTAATTGTATGACAGTAAGCTACACAATACAAAACTACAGATACATTTTGAGTTGCCATTCAACCTATGCTGTGTATTTTGAAGAAGACTGATGAAACAGAGCAGACAGAGAAATCATACAGGTCCTGAGAGAATACATGAACTGTACCCACAGAACATGCTACTGATAAAGCCCGGACATGCCGTGTGTGTGCGCGTGTGTGTGTGTGTGTGTGTGTGTGTGTGTGTGTGTGTGTGTGAGTGTATTCACTCAGGGCATGGAATATGAATCAAATTTCAGTATGCTGTTTAATTTACTGATGCTGTTACAAAACCTTATAGACTCATCATGCAATGAGGTATTCCATTCATTCTGGGATTATTCTATGAATCCATTATTTGAGCATTTCTGTATCTCATTTTTAACTGCTTGGCTTTGAGATTTAGGTAGTCAGTATAGTATCAAATTTACTTTCTAACCAGGTACAGTTTCTGTATTGTGTTGGATTAAACTCTTCTACTAGGCAAATGTGAAAATATGTCTGCTGAGCCATATCTCTCAACTGTCCAGATTTTTGCAGAATGTCCAGATTTTTGCCTCATATTGTTGGTCTGTTCCTCATAAAATTTGTGATTTTCTGGTAAATCACTGTGATGATCTGGTGATTGGGGTTAGTTAATAATGAAAAAAATTGTGTTTCAGACTTTAAATCCTTAAGAAAAATGCGTGTTAATACAAACACTGTTATTCTAGCAACTTTCTAATTTTATAAAAACAATATTTAAAATCTGTCCCTATTTTTGGGCCTTTGTCACCCCCTTTTTGTCAGGCTTTGTCCAGATTTCTAGCGCTGAGAGGTTGAGATGTATGGTCTGCTGTTAAATTCTCTTCCTCTTGTTTCTGAGACACTGATAGTGTGTCATCCATTTTAAATGCAGGACATTCTAAGGGCTGTCACTCCCTCTGCAAACATGCTTACTACAGAAGCTTCATTTTCTCTCTGAGGCTTCATAACATTTATATTGTATGGCTGTTCTGTCTTTTCCTAGTTGTCTCTCTCTAATATGATTTCCTTATGTACTATCCTCCTTCTTTCACTATTATATTATAATTTGAAATTATCTTTTAAACAAAATATTTGTCCTGCTATTTCTTATGCATTTCAAACTGTGCCTGAAATTGGTCAGTCTTGATCAGTGATCTAACCCGGCAAATAAATATAAAATAAATAAATAAATAAATAAACACACACACACACACACACACACACACACACACACACACACACACACACACACACATGCACACATCTCACTCAACACCTATCTCACATATATTGAATTCTGTCTGCATGACACAGCCACTCAGATACAGGCATGTATTTCAAAGTATTAAAACTAGACACATACTCAAACATATACATATATATATATATATATATATATATATATATATATATATATTATATACATACACACACCATGCATACATGCGCACATGCATGTGTGCACACGCACACACACAAATACATATATATGTATGTATACTCATTTGTGCTTCATTAAAATATATGAATGTACAGTTCAGCCCCTTGGCTCAAGGTAGGGTATTCACCTGCAATACTGGTAACCCAGGATCAATCAGCAATCTGGGAAGCTGTACAGCTGGCTAGGGAAGGCTAAGCTTGAATGACCGATGGAGAGCTTGCCTTTTTCCTGGGGAAGGAGTCAGTCCTTTGTAACAGTGAGCTACTCTATAGTGGAGGCTGTAGAACAGCATTAATGTCACAAGCAAATGTGCTTATTGAGATGGAAGGCTGATGTTAACACTTCATGACATGGAATGTGCATGGGTGTGTGCTTACATCATTGTTAACACGTCATGACAAGGAATGTGCCTGGGTGTGTGCTTACATCATTGTTAACACGTCATGACAAGGAATGTGCCTGGGTGTGTGCTTACATCATTAACATGTCATGATAAGGAATGTGCATGGGTGTGTGCTTACATCATTGTTAACACGTCATGACAAGGAATGTGCCTGGATTTGTGCTTACATCATTGTTAACACGTCATGACAAGGAATGTGCCTGGGTGTGTGCTTACATCTTTGTTAACACATCATGACAAGGAATGTGCATGGGTGTGTGCTTACATCATTGCATGTCTGCCTCTCAGATGAAGACTGTCAAGGCATAAAGAAAATCCCAGCAGTTAGGACAGATGATGCTGGCACCCATTTCTTCTACCTACTTCCCCAAAGATAGACAGTTGCTCCATCAGCTGTGTTGCAGATTGGCAAACCTGGTCCAGGGGGGTAAGCCTGTCAGTTTAAACAGGGGCTAGGAGTGTGGGGGATGAGAGGCATTGGTACTAACCATTTGGCATGATGGCTGAGTGGAAAAAAAAATATGAAAACACAAAATATCCAAAGAAAATGTTTTTATGTTATTGCAGCAACAGTTTTATAAATAAAGTTTTTTAAGTAAATCTGGGACAAACTAGTTTGAGATACCATTTTTGGCCAAATGTCATCAATAGTTCATGAATGCCATTCACTTAAAAAAAAGATGCAAAGCTGTGGACTGAACATTGATAACAACTCGATTTGGGTATATATTTTCTAGATGTATGCTGTCGCCTCCAGCAGTGTTTGCTTTTAAAGTGTTAGGTTTATTCTGAGGTATTTGGGATATCTGTATTCTTATCCCATATCCCTAGTTTTACAGTCTGTCACCTTGTGACCTAGACCACAGTAATAACTCAGGGATGTACCTTGGTTTTGGACAGCACCAGCTGCCTGGAGATCTATGCACCATGCGGGCGTAGCTATTTCAAGTTGTGTTTGAAATGTATTACCTAACTTTTTTGAACCTACAATATTCATTTATGAATATATATATATTTAAATATCCCTTAAAGCACTGTGTTACTCAGAACGTTATACCTCAGACTGTGTATAGCTTTCTTATACTTTCACCAAATTTCTGCAGGTGACCAGACAGCTGGAAACATGGAGTTCAACTGAAAAAATAACACATTCATAACAAGAATGGAAAGCTTCAGTCTGTTGTTCTACAGTCATTGCTAACTGTATCGTTTCTTGACCAACAGTGAGCTGTATCCCAAAAGCAGTGCGACCAGGAACATATAGTGCCAGAGCTTTTACATCTGTGATGATCAAATAGTTTGCATACATGTCATAGATGCATTGCTATACCGCAAACTTTTAAAGTATATAGATGAGTGAGCAAAAATATTAAACCTGAAAGGCTTCTGTTTTGCCATATTCTTCCCACATTTTAGTACTTAATAACACTAAAGAGAAATAGGAAAGTAACATTTCTTGAGAAATCTCAAGAAATGTTATTTTCCTATTTCTCTTTAGCATTATTTTCTGTACTTGAAAAGTGTAGATGCTAACTAAAGCTGCCTTTTTGGTATCAACTCTGCTCCAGTCTTTTCTTTTCTTTTTATGGATTTATTTTTCAAGGTTTCTGATTTTTGAATAGGTGTTGTCAGAAGCCACAGCATTATATGGAAAACTGCAGTAGCTGTAATGCGACTTATAAGACATTCAGGCCAGAAAGGGTTAAGCCTTGGCAGGCTTCTTCCACTTTAAATGTTTCATCCTGCTCTGTCAAGAAGGGGGGGGGTGGCTTTGTGGCGCCTCTGAGTCAAGAGGGGCTTCCAGTACTCTGGAGAGCTGGCCATGCAAGCAAAGGGAAAGGGGTGCGGGATTCCCTCCCACTGCTGGCACCCTGCCCTTTCTGTCTCTGATTTTTTTTTTTCTTTAAGGCATCTTTGAAATGAAAAAGCACACACAGCAACTGAGGACAGTTAATCAGAAGTTGTAGAACTCTGCAGGAGAAAGGGAAAATAGAAGGCTTTCAATGAGTTGTAGCTTTATATTGCAGCTTACGTGGAGCTAGGAATTTAAGTAAACATTTTTCAGCCCTGCATGGCATGTAAAGGGGCATCACAATTCAGAAAGAAAAAATAATCAGACAGGATAAATCCCAATATATGTATTATATATGTATATATACATACACACACACACACACACACACACACACACACACACACACACACACACACACACACATATATATATATATATATATATATATATATATATATATATATATATATATATATATATATATATATATATATATATATATATATATATATGTATGTATAAATAATATTTCCTAACACAATAAATGTGATATAATCCTGAGGAAATCTGAAATAGGTTGAATGTGGGAAGCTTACATCAGCCAGATATCACCAAATCCATGTCCTGTGTGCTAGAATTCTACATACACAGTTCCTCTGCGAGAGTTTTTCTTTCTTCCATGCAATATTCCCTCATTAAAAGTTAGTTTACAACTACATTCAGACCCCTTCCTCTCCCCTCCCTACAATGTTAAAAAGATTCTCAGCATTCCTTGTGTTGCAAAGCTGTAAAACATGTTTGCAGAGCAAATAACCTGTGTTTCTCTTCACTCGCTACCAGAAAGTCTTGCAATGGTAGAATTAAACAGTAAGATATATTTCACAGAGTGTACACAGTTTGCAGTATATCTATCACATTCTCATGGGTGCAGTTCCAGGTTTTATATATTTGGTTAACTTTCTTTGATGGATAGAAGAGATGAGTACATTTTGCTGCATTTACAGACAGCAGAAAATGTTGCATACTGTCACACACAGAAGAGAAAATGTAGTATAGGGCATGTGCATTAACTCAATAAATTGTGAATTTGTCATTATCAGTTTTTTCCCCATACTAGAGTAACACATATATACAGAAAAAAGTGTAGACTAACTCCATATAAGTTTGCAGTGGTGTGAAAGGATGTAGCATTTCGCAGACAAGACAATCTTGTGAAAGGTGTAGAAGTAACATTGCTGCCAGTCTTTCACTGTGCAGAAACAAGTCAGTGACTCTGCTGAACTCCCCCTACACAGATATGCAAAAGCACGCACGGACATTACACATTCTAAAATTATCCGTGAATAAATAGAAGTATAATGGGTATACAAAATGGCTATTAACTAAAATTAGCTATATCTGGAGGTTCTTCTTTTCAAACTGCAATGAAACTCTATCATACCTACCTTTTAGTTTCTACTCAGAAACTTGATGCAGACGTGCTTTCATATGTATATCTGTGCGCGCGCGCACACGCACACACACACACACACACACACACACACACACACACACACACACACACACACACACACACACACATTATATTTTAAAACGGCACTACTTTTTCTTCTCTCTGTAGTTTTATGGAGATCTATAAGTGCATTCTCTTTTCAAAATAAGAAAGAGCTTTATTTAACTCTTTCCATTAACAGGTCCCTAGCATCATAAGACACAAGCAGATAACATATGTAAGTACAAAAATAAACAGCATTCTGACCCAAAAAAGAAAGTGTTCTAAGGGGGGAGGAATCCCCATATCTACTAGAAAGTGATATCCATTTCCGCTTTTCTTACATTGTGATGCTGATAAATCTGCAAAGGGATTTTTTTTATTAAACCCCCCCCCCCCAAAAAAAAAAAACACATTGTTGCTGTCCTTCTCTTTCATCCAAAACACAACCCTTTCTGTCATGCTAATTAGCATGTTTAAGTAAAAGGTATCACATAATTGACTCCTTTAGTCATCCAGGTCTATGAAGCCTCCAGTTTCACTACCACAATGGGTTAATCAGTGCCGTTTTGTTTAGTGAAAGCTAATTTTGCCTACTGTAGGTGACTCTCAAAGAACAGATTGTTTCAAATACAGTTTTTATTGCTAAAAATGTTTCACTGTTCTATTTACACCAATATGTGGGTTTGTTTAGAAATATTCAAGTAAACATTTCCAATAGTCTCTCGTATATTTTCTAGATTCTTTTATCTATACACAAACATTAAAATAAATAAATTGTACATGTATCTTTAATTTCCACAGTACTATATGTATTCCAATGACAAATGAGACTGAATTCACTCAATAAAATTTCCACCTGATATTTTCCATTACTTATTAATAATAATAATTATTATACAAAAACAAAACTCTAGGCAGCATTGCGAGTTAGTTTTCATGTCCATCAAGTCAGTAAATAAATCATTTATAGGGGGATAATGTCACATACAAACTTACACACACTCATTCATTCATTTGCACTCACAATAATATATCTCAACATTCACAGAGGATAAACTAATTTTTGCTAAGTGAAATGCCACTCCCCCTTAGTTAGAAGTGCTTTAGATTCCATGTGTTTCAGTGTGTTCTGGATTGCAGGGTTTTAGTCTTGTGTCCTCACAAAGAGAATGTAATAAAAAAAGGAAAAATAGCTGTATATGTACACTGATGCAAAAGCTAAAACGTATAAAAATAAGATTCTCACTACAGTGGCTAGAACTTTTCTAGGTCACACTGTGGTGTATATCTGCGCTAGATTTATTGTTATTTAGAAAAGTCTACAGTGCAAGACACGTTTCCCCTCCCTTCCCACTCAGTTCAGCTCCTTCCCTCAGCAGGAACATTTACATTCTGATATAATGGGGTACTGCATTGGTATCCAGGTACAGTACTTCTGTTTTACCCATCCTTGGCAGTACCACCTCAGCAAGGTCTTGTTCACGGACTTGGAGGGCTTACAGTACATGCCCTCAGGGAAGGAGCATGACTTTTCACTGAAGCAGTTCCCTTCCTTGATGTAACGGGGCCAAAACCTCTGCCCCAGGTCCTTCCAGGTATACACTACAGGGCAATAGGTAGAAGCCCAAATCCACTGCAAGAATTTCCTTCTGGCCTTTTTGCCCAGAGTAAGCCGCATGCCATATGGTGTCACAGAGAGGTCATGCTTCTTCAAGTCTGGTGATAGTGGAGGGGGTTTGAATCTGGAATATTGTGGGTCTTGGGTAGACAAGTTCACTTTTTCAGGGGATGCCACTGACATGAAATTAGGGTCAAAGTGACTACCCAGTTTTTTCCGCAGAGTCCTTTCGTCTAGGTCTTGTTCTTTGGGATCGTATTCTGGGTCTGGATGCTCGATGATTTCCTTCACAGGCAGGTTGTCACTGGGAGATGGTCGCAGTCTCAAGTAAGGCTGGCAAACACCTCGATGAGGAATCAAAACCAAGCAGCTGCAGAACAAAAAGATGTGTGACAGTCCCATGTTGCAAATGCATACATATATACACATACATGTATACATGTATGTATATATGTATGTATATTTATAGCTAGTTATTTTTTCAGCCAGCACTATGCAGTCACAGTGAAACAATTCATATATATTAAAGCTCAATAAAGAACTCTTCCTTTTAATAGCTAGACAAGGATCAGAACGTCCAGAGGTTCTCTTTTTGGAGGATCTTCGGACTCAGTGCTTGCTTCTCAGGAGTTTACTCCAGCAAGCAGTGTAGCAGCCAGTTTAAAAAGTTCCCAAAGAATTAATACATTGCCAAGAACATCTTCTCCAAGTTTCGTTATTTTACTCTTTTTCTCCAAAATTCACATTGGACCACTGGTGGTTACCATGGTGACAGCGTTACTCAAAGCTACGACAAATTGTCTAGACTAGATGACAGTTTGTTGAGTGAAACGGCAGCTTAGGAAGTGGCAATTAAAAAAAAAACTTTAAAAAGGGAGTCACAGAAAACACATCCAACGTTACTATCTCCTGGTAAGCGAAAAATGAAGAGTCACATCAACCCCTTGCATTTTATAGCAAATAAGGACATTTGCAGATATTGTCCAGGATAACAACACACACACATATATATATATATATATATATATGTATGTATATATATATATATATATATATAGAGAGAGAGAGAGAGAGTCCATACGAAAATGCTGGAAAGTGTCTTGTATTCACTTGTTGCTGCACTGTTTCATTTACACAGAAAATTCCAGGTGATGGTATTCTCAAGGCAGTCTTTAGTATAGCAGGGGAAATGACAGCACAGATTCTAGAGAAAAAAGGAATATCAGAAATGCACAAACTTCAGAAAAAATCCAAGTGCTACTTCTTTTAAATGTTGTAAAATCCCCATCTATAAATAAAACATGCATGTGTGTGTGTCTGTGAACAAATCGGAATTCCTTTACTAAGCTTATTTTGCTGGTGATTCCTCCAACGCATGTCCCTTATAACATACTATGTTCCACTGTCAGCTCTAACATCTCCCTGCACCAAGTTTTGGACACTGCTTGAATCAAGTCTCTGGTCACCTTTTGCATGTGGTTGACGTCTCTTGCTGCATTTTAGGCTGAGGAAATCTGTTCATGTTACCACACTAGGCAAATCTGATGCACTTTTTTGGCTCCTGTTCTTCAGTGAACTGTCTGATTTGTCCAGTTCAGTTATGCACCGCTGAAGTGTTTATGTACAATATCCAGCCCAGGTCGATTTGCCACTGGAACATGACTAGCTTGCAGTCGGCTTCTTGTAGAGCAGCCTGTTCAGTCACTAAGTATAGCAGCCCCTGGGGGAGGTGTGTGTGTGTTTCTTGTCTCAGTTTGCTATTGCAGTAGCTGCTTTCACTTAAGCTCCCGGTCTTCTCTCAATTTTTCCTTCTCTCAGACTCACTGGTTTTGCACACTCTGTTGAGGTCTGGTCTGGATCCCAAGTTAAATATCCCCCTCTGATGGAATAGGGTGTCAGCAAGAACTGCCCACTAATCTGTCACTTTACCAAACTCCCTGATTGACAGGCGTGTCCTTGAAATGTTTCTGGGTCCTAGTGCTCCTGCAGTAACGAGTCTGACTTATGCATTCCTGTTATAGAAACTCATCCCTACATGCATACCACTTTATTACAAAAGCTGCAGACTTTGTAATGTAAAAAGTTTAATAACTGCTTATTTTAATGGTGTATATGTTGATTCAAAAGGTATGCATACCACACGATAAAACACACTCCATCTGTTTTTACTAGCAGTTGTCACATGCCTTGGCAGTAACAAGCTCTCCACCTCTGTGGTAACAGTACTTCGTTTCTCAGACACAACAAGTTTGGATTTCATCTGCCGTAGTCATTTTAAAAGCCAAGATAGTGACAGCACTTTGTTCGTCAACATGGCTTTAAATCCCAACACTAGCAACTTACAACTTTAATACTGTCATACACTGAATTTCACAAATGTAAACTAAGCTGTAAATTAAGAAGCAAATGAATCCTTCCTAAATACTTAGGTTCAAATACCACCTCGGAGAGTCCAGAATCAGTTTGTACAAAATAGCCTTAGGAAAAGAAATTAATTAAGATACTTTGGATGTGCAGGTATCAAAAAGTCACATCAGAAATTGAATTCTGAACCTGATGCTTTACAGTGCTTGAAGCACGGCTGCTGGGTAACTCTAGAAGATGCAAAAGAATGAATCTGCCATATGATTTACAGTGGCCAATAAATTGCAAATGTGCTGCACGACAACAGTGATGTATTTTTCATCAGCATACTTTACAGAGGTACACACAAGTCTTAAGGGAACATTACTGAGGAAAAGAAAGCAAAGTTATTTAATAAAAGGGCATATTTGAAAAGGTGTGAAGGAAGAAAGTGCAGTGATATGCCTGTGGCAAAACAAGGTTGCTGACCAGAAGGTAGAAAAGAAGAAAAAAGCTGTCCATAAAATGTTCATTAACATTGTGGGTACTGCAAACTATGGGAGAGTACAAAGAGGTGTAATACTGGCACAAACAGACAGTAAGCTTACATGCAGTAACACAGGACTCATGCATAAGCACTACAGCAAATTATGAACTAAAATTATGAAAAAAATTATCAATATGGAAGAAGGAGCTCTAAGGGGAAATACAAATGGACTCGGGCTGCAATAAAAGGAAAAGAAAAAAATGGTATAATTTGAAAGTATTACCATGGAAGACTTTGGCTAGAAATACATCGGCAAAGAATTAGAGAAGACACACACACACATGCACGCACGCATGCAAACACACACACACACACACACACACACACACACACACACACACACACACACACACACACACACACGCATGCATGCACACACACACACACACACACACACACACACACACACACACACACACACACGCATGCATGCACATGCACACACACACACACACACACACACACACACACACACACACACACACACACACACACACACACACACACACACACACACACACACACACACACACACACACACACACACACACACACACACACACACACACACACACACACACACACACACACACACACACACACACACACACACACACACACACACACACACACACACACACACACACACACACACACACACACACACACACACACACACACACACACACACACACACACACACACACACACACACACACACACACACACACACACACACACACACACACACACACACACACACACACACACACACACACACACACACACACACACACACACACACACACACACACACACACACACACACACACACACACACACACACACACACACACACACACACACACACTCAGGATTAATGCAACATTTGTAATGTTTGTATTATTGGTAGTGCTCAATGTAATTAAAACAGGAAAGAATGCAGGGAAAAGGCAGTACAGGCTTTAGAAGGAATAAGTGTGAGGCTTTTTTTTTACAGCACAGGAAAAAATAATAAGAAGCAACATAGTGAGATCTGAAAAGGAAGAAGGCAGTGTCACTTAAGTGGATCAAATGTACTGAAAAAGACTGTAACACTGGGCAATACTAAAGGGCAGCGGTTTGGCAAACATCTTCACAATTTACACCCAAGGCACATCCTGAAACACTGGATGCAGCAATTGCTGTTACAGTTCAGAGGCATATCACTAGGAAGAAGGCCCTTTCACCCAGCACATATGACTATGACATAGTATTGGTACATGTAGATTTGAATGACTTGGCATGAAAAACACTGACAGATATGCAGAGAGACATGTTGGGACTCTCTGCGCATGTCACAAATGCAAGCAACACTCAGATCCTGAGCAGAGTTCTTACTTCTCCAAGAATGATGCCTAGGTACAAGAAAAGACAACTGGCTTCAATAATTGACTAAACAGTTGGTGTCATTCCAGGTGGGATCTAATATATGTCAGTATAGAATGAGGTGCTTGACAGCCCTACATGATTTGTCAAGGATGGTCTTCAGCTCTTATTCCAGGGTTTCTGCATACTGACTAAAACCTTTGCTGCCCCTATAGTGCCTTTTTAGGGAGAGTCTATCTGATGGATATCCAAAAGTAACTAACATAGCAAATCCAAACCATGATCACATTAATGCAGCTCTGTTCAATGTCAGAAGTCTCAACACAATTCCTGCCTTGAGGCTCCCCTGCATGTGGAGTACGTCTGCATATCTGTAATTAATGAAACGTTGTTTAAATGTTCAGAAAGCACTCACATCAAACTGAGAATTTTGCTCCTACCATGGTTCGGACCCAGTGGCAACTGTGGTGGCATCTTCATATTTGTTAGGGACTATATCATCTCTATGCAGATCCTCAGGGGCCTACAAACAGAGATCATTGAGCTACAAATCACACTAACCAAAGCCAGCTATCACTTCATAGCCTGTGACAGGACACCCTCTATGCCCCCTGATAGTCATGTAAAGTTAATAGAAGTAGTCGATGGGGTCTACTTCAGATAATCGAAGTTTCAGAACTTTGAACATCATATGGCTAATGACCATATGATTGAAGTTTTGAAACACTGAACATCAAATAAAATAAAAAATAAAAACAAAAATTTTTCTTTCACATTTTTGCAGGGGGGCAAGTCCCCTTGACCCCCCACACTCCCTACTAATTGAATATACCAACTCTGAGATTGCACTACCATGAGGTAGACAGTAAATTTCTCATTGCTTTCTGTACTACGATCTCCATTCAGAATGCTCGAAGTTTCAAAACTTCGATCATATGGACGTCAGCCATATGATGTTCGAAGTTCTGAAACTTTGATCATTTGAAGTAGACCCAATCAATGAACTCCCTATAAACAAAAACAGCAAAAGAACTCCATTATTTTGGGAGCTGTTAACTAGCCATCAATAAACTGGAGCACCTCTATCTCAAATGTAGGATAAGTGGGGGATTAAGTGTATCTTGAGCCACAGGCTGTTTGTAAACCATGGGCTTGCTGCACACATTTTTTGGGACCATGCATACATACGTGTTCTTTTGGATTCATCTTCTTATTTATTTTAAATCATATTTCTAGTTTAATGCAACAATATTTGTTAGAGTGTGTTTACATTTTTAGTCTGAAATTTTTTTCAGTAAGCAGTGAAAAAATATATTAGCCAATATTGAGAAATGTACCCATTTCTGAACATATCAACCATAAAAGCCAACTCAAACTGCTATCATTCTAATCCACCAATATCCTTACTCATTAATTGATTACACTTTGTGTACACATTACATGTCTGATTGTGATAAAATGGTCACACTAAAAGTATTCCAATTTGCTTTGCACAAATATGCACTAGCCCTGCAAAGACAGACTAATGACGCTTTAACTTTATCAACTCAGCAGTGACAGTCATTTTTATCCATATACGTCACTCAGACACAAAAATTATATTTACATTGTTGACTGCATCCTTCTAATATGTCTTTGTCAATAATATTAATAATAATACTAATAATAATAATAACCAAAGTATCATTTCAAATTTTACACAAAGAGACCGCAGCCATAGTAACATATTCTAACTTTATTCACACACATATACACACTAGTCCTGCAAAGCCAGAGTAAAGACAGTTTAAAAATGATGATAAGAACAGAAGGTCCTTTCATCCACAGATAGCCCCCATGTCCATCATCAGTTATAGCCACTTTGTTGACTGTATACACCTCTTATCATTATGAAGAAATAACGTATGTGTACTTTATTGGTAGCTTTTAACAAGTTACATGAAACTGAGTAAAGATCAGTAACATTGCACCATAACACCCTGCCTTGTGTAGCACAGTTTAAACAGAAGGGTATTTATGAAGAGAACATATGAAATATTAACCTCCTGATAACATGCTAAGTTAATATGCATGATCTCTGCAGAAGGTTGTGCGTCAGAGCTGGCAACTCAGCACATAAAAATCTACTGCCAATCATTAGCGGACCGGAGTTCCGCTGTGGCGACCCCTAACAGGGAAAAGCCAAAAGACACAACACAACAAGAAAAGTGAGAAATAACACTCAACATTGCCAAGAACTTATTCAAGTTGGTACCATCTGTTCTGACCCAGTAGGCCTTGCCAATACACCAACTAAAAAATTCAGTGCCAACCTCACCCTGGAAATGAGTATTCAAAGCCCACTTCTCCCCGAATTCCTCAGACCCCATTATCATTACCAAAGAACATGTACTGAAGAGGTTCTCAAAAACTAAAAGTACTTCCTCCTTGGGTCCTAACAATATACTAGGCCGCTTAATAACCAATACAAAGCAAGCCATGGCAGAACCACTCCCTAAACTTATTAAGCTGAGTTTAGCCACTGGCTTCTTCCCTGAAGTTTGGTGCACATCAATGCTGATGGCACTCCACGAAGGTGGTCCTATCTCTGACATCAGGAGTTACAGGTCCATCAGCCTGACGATATCTCATATGCAAAACCATCTGGCCTGATTAACTATGACATTAAAAAATCTCATTAGACATGCAGCACTTTGGCTTTGTTAAGGGCAGATGCAGTCTAATGAATGATTATTTTCTTTGAAAGAGTAACATAAGCTTTTGACAGTGGCAATGCTGTACACATAGCATAACTTGACCTGGAAAGGCCTTTGACACTTGCCCCATGCCAGTATAGTTAGTAAGTTAAATGCGTTACAAATAATTTACTGTGTGGTAAAAAGGATAGCAAATTGCATAAGGAACAAAACCCATATAGTGTGGGTAGCAAGTGCTTCATCAAACAATATGAAGCTAAACAGTAGTGTTCTACATGGCTCTGTGTTGTGACATATTTTGTTTGGCATTTACTTTTCTGACCTCCAGACCACAAAGCAAGGCTTCTGGTTAACCAAGTTTGCTAAAGCCTGCAAATTGGGAGTTGTTATTAAGTCACCCTCTGACTCTTAAGTCCTACAGCAGGAACATGCACTTGTAAACACCTGGTGTGTTAACAACTGGCTTAAATTGAATATTAAGAAGTATAACATAGTTGCACTTTTGGAAAAACAATTCCTGCTCACCATCATATGCTATAAACAATATCCCACTCTAAAATGAGAATGCTGTTAGAGACCTTGGTCCATAGGTTAATACATTTTCTCTCCATTGGCCATCATGTAACAGCTGTAGTCAGAAGGTCCTTCTGTTTTGTGCAGCAGATCCAGGGAGGTCATTATCATATTATATTCAGCATTGATTAGGCCAGTTATTAAACACAATGCCGTCTTTGGGATGTACTTATCTAGACATATCAAACAACAAGAATGACCCAAGAACTTCATAACTAAAAAGATCACTGGCTTATAAAAGCTATTTTACCAGAAAAGACTGGAAACATTCTCCATAAATTCAGTATGTGTCTTATAGACTCTTGAGGGAGAAAGATATACCTTGTCCTCTGAGCTATTAGTAACCCAGTTGTCAAGGATCTTTTGTACCTCTTCAAGTTGAATAATCCCAAAAAAGTCAAAACAAAAGCTCTAAATCTTCACCAATAGATAAATAAAATGAGGTATAGAGACAGATTCATTGCACAGTGCCTTCAACGTCTTCCACATCTCGGCAAAATGCTGGAACCTGCCAGACATCTGTAAGAGACACAACAGAACCTATAACTTTAAAACCGGCAACCATCAACTAGTAAGGAAGAAATCCACGACACTGTAACCAGACATACCATCAACTAGTAAGGAACCTATAGGCCATCCTCATGCTCCTACAGGCCATATACTTGGTAAATTTGAGTTATATTGGTTAGGCTTGTAAAGGCATCTGAGCTGTTAGCCTAGTAATCTCCTATGAACTTATAAAACCTATGAAAATAAGTGATTATATGTGTGTCCTGTCCCCTAAAGCCATCTCTAAAGCTAGAAGAACTATTTTAAAACTTGAAAATTTTAACAACCTTTGAAATGGATTATACTCCAGTCAGGAAACAAAATTCAGTACATCCCACCAATGAGTTTGGTAACTGCACGGAATGACAGATAGGTAACACTGGGAAAAGCCATTATTTTTTATTATTGCTGATCTGAAAATATATTACAGTATCACTGTAGAATAGAATACTAGACTCCCGACAAGGGGACCTTTTAAAACTTAGCCACACTTCCCAATAAAATTTGCTAGGTATTGGTTCCCAAGGGTTTTGAAGGGTATATATATATATATATATATATATATATATATATATATATATATAAATATATATATGATTTATTTATTTTGTTTACCGGGAAGGTCCCCTGGGCCATAGTGAGCCCATTTTAAATGGAGGCCTGGGGAGAAAAGTTTCACACTAAAATAAACAATACACTATCTAAGCATAACACAGTTCATGATGTTCACAATACACAATACATGACATTCAGTCCAGTAAAGTAGATTAATATGCAACAGTCCAATTCAATAGCAGGGTTGCAGTTGACAGAGTTAGGGTACAGTATTACAGTACAATATTAAGGATATAGTGGTTTCAGTTAGAATATCAGTATCATAATTATTGGTAAGTGATTAACACTTATGAAGTTATGGGCTTGACTATAGCTGGTAAATATAGCAGACAGTGCCAGAAGTCTAGTTAAGTAAGCTTTAAGAGATAGAAATAGTTTTATAAGAGTAGTGATATAATGAAGATAAGTTAAGAGGAAGGAGTCAGGTTTTAGGAAGTGTCGTTTTGGCACATGTGCACTGCCAAAGAGAGGAAAGGTGTTGTCTCAGGGACTTTTTAAAGCGAGCAGGATTGCCAGTAGTCCTAATTGATGGAGGTAGGGGATTCCATGGTTTAGAAATAGTAAAAGAGTAGAGCAGCTGACCAGCTGAGAGGTTTCTTTTTTCAACATTCAGGAGTAGCTGGAGAAAGGATGATGTTAGGGACAGTTTTGCTGAGTGGTTGAGAAAGTAGTTATGTCTATAGAGGATGCCCAATTTTTGATGCTTTTTTTTTTGATATTATTGTGAATATGCGGATCAAATGTTTTGTATTTGGAACAACTTCAATCATCATCTTCTTTTGGCTGTTCCCATTAGGGGTCGTCACAGTGGATCATCTGTTTCCATTTCTTCCTGTCCTCTGCATCTTGCTCTATCACACCAACCACCTGCATGTCCTCTCTCACCTCATCCATAAACCTTATCTTAGACCTTCCTCTTTTCCTGTTACCTGGTAGCTTCATCCTTAGCATCTTTTTCCCAATATACGCAGCATCCCTCCTCAGCACATGTCCAAACCAACGTAATCTTGCCTCTCTGGCTTTGTCTCCAAATCTTCCAACCTGGGCTGACCCTCTAATATACTTATTCCTAATCCTGTCCACCCTCGTCACACCCAGTGCAAATCTTAACATCTTTAACTCTGCTACATCCAGCTCAAACTCCTGCCTTTTTGTCAATGCCACTGTCTCCAACCCATATAACATAGCTGGTCTCACTACCCTCTTGTAGACCTTCCCTTTCACTCTTACTGGTACTCGTCTGTTACAAATCACTCCTGACTCTTCTCCACCCACTCCATCCTGCCTGTGCTCTCTTCTTCACCTCTCTTCCACATTCACCGTTACTCTGAACTATTGATCCCAAGTATTTAAACTCATCCACCTTCACCACCTCTACTCCTGACATCCTCACCATTCCTCTAGCCTCCCTCTCATTCACACACATATATTCTGTCTTAGTCCTGCTAACCTTCATTCTTCTTCTCTCTGGAGCATATCTCCATCTCTCCAGGGTCTCCTTCACCTGTTCCCTACTCTCACTACAGATCACAATGTCATCTGCAAACATCATAGTCCATGGGGACTTCTGTCTGATCTCATCCATCAACCTGTCCATCACCATTGCAAATAAGAAAGGGCAGACAGCTGATCCTTGATGTAACCCCACATCCACCTTAAACGCATCCATCACTCCCACAGCAGACCTCACCGATGTCACACTACCCTCGTACATATCCTGTACCACTCTTACATACTTCTCTGACACTCCCGACTTCCTTATAAAATACCACAACTCCTCTCTAGGCACCCTGTCATATGCTTTCTCTAAGTCTACAAAAACACAATGCAACTCCTTCTCACCTTCTCTGTACTTGTCCATCAACACTCTCAGAGCAAACATCGCATCTGTAGTGCTCTTTCCCGGCATGAAACCATACCGCTGATCACTAATCATCACGTCCCTTCTTAACCTAGCTTACACTATTCTTTCCCATAACTTCATGCTGTGACTGATCAGTTTAATCCCTCTGTAGTTACTACAGCTCTGCACATCACCCTTATTTTTAAAAATTGGTACCAAAATACTTTTTCTCCATTCCTCAGGCATCCTCTCACTTTCCAAGATTTCATTAAGCAATCTGGTTAAAAACTCCACTGCCATTTCACCTAAACACCTCCATGCTTCCACAGGTATGTAATCTGGGCCAACAGCCTTTCTATTCTTCATCCTCTTCATAGCTATCCTTACTTCATCCTTTCTAATCCATTCTACTTCATGATTCACTATCCCCACATCATCCAACCTTCTCTCCCTCTCATTCTCTTCATTCATCAGCCCCTCAAAGTACTCTTCCCATCTCCTCAACACACTCTCCTCGCTTGTGAGTATGTTTCCCTCATTATCCTTTATCACCTTTACCTGCTGCACATCTTTCCTAGCTCGGTCCCTCTGTCTAGCCAATTGGTACAGGTCCTTTTCTCCCTCCTTAGTGTCCAACCTTTCATACAACTCTTCATATGCCTTATCCTTAGCCTTCGCCACCTCTCTCTTTGCCATGCACCTCATCTCCTTATACTCCTGTCTACTTTCTTCATCTCTCTGACAATCCCACTTTTTCTTTGCCAGTCTCTTTCTCTGTATACTCTCATGTACTTCCTCATTCCACCACCATGTCTCCTTGTTGGCCTTTCTCTGTCCAGATGTCATAGCAAGCACCTTTCTAGCTGTCTCCCTTACTAGCTCTGCTGCAGTTACCCAGTTATTTGGTAACTCTTCACTGCCACCCAGTGCCTGTCTTAACTCATCCCTGAACTCCACCTCACAATTACCCTTTTTCAATTTCCACCATCTGATCCTTGGTGCTGCCCTCACACTCCTCCTCCTCTTCTTGATCACCAACGTCATCCTACAAACCACCAAACTATGCTGCCTAACTACACTTTCCCCGGTCACCACTTTACAGTCTCCAATTTCCTTCAAACTGGCCCTCCTACATAAGATATAATCCACCTGTGTGCATCTTCCTCCACACTTGTATGTCACCCTATGCTCCTCCCTCTTGTTAAAATAGTTATTCACCACAGCCATGTCCATCCTTTTCACAAAATCCACTACCATCTGACCTTCTGCATTCCTTTGTTTAACACCATACCTACCCATCACTTCCTCATCCCCTCTGTTCCCTTCACCAACATGCCCATTGAAATCTGCTCCAATCACCACTCTCTCACACTTGGGTACAGTCATCACCACTTCATCCAACTCACTCCAAAATGTTTCTTTCTCATCCATAGCACACCCAACTTGTGGAGCATATGCACTAATAACATTCATCATTACACAATCAATTTCCAGCTTCATAAACATCACTCTATCTGACGCTCTTTTCACCTCCAAAACACTCTTAGGCATACTGTTCCTTCAAAATAACTCCTACGCCATTTCTCCTCCCATCCACACCATGATAAAACAATTTGAACCCACCTCCAATACACCTAGCCTTACTCCCCTTCCATCTGGTCTCTTGCACACACAATATACCAACCTTCCTTCTGTCCATCATATCAGCTAGCTCTCTCCCTATACCAGTCATACTGCCAACTTCAATGATAGTGTTGTTTTGAGAGTGAATAGTGAATTAATTATTGTTTATGGTAGTGTTTTTAAGGGTAAATAGCAGGAGTTTAGTTTTGTTTGGGTTTAGGGTGAGATGATTATTGGTCATCCATGATTCGATATGAGTGAAGGCATTTTGTGTGAGCTTTTGAAGTTCAAATATGGACTTGGCAGTGCAGATGATGGTTGAGTCATCTGTGTATTGGATGATGGTACCTTGAGTATGAGTGGTGTGAAAGTTGTTTATGAAAATGCTGAACATAAGGGGGCAAAGTGTGGGTCCTTGGGGAACACCTGTGGTCATGTTAAGAAATGGTAAGAAAGAATGTTGCCACTTGGTGGATTGTTGCCTATTTGTGAGGTATTTTGAGAACCAGTTTAGAATTGGGGGTGAGATGCCTAAGTTAGGGAGTTTAGTGAGAAGAAAGGGGTGGGAGACTATATCAAAGGCCTTAGAAAGGTCAAGAAAGAGCGAAGAAATAATTTTACCAGCATCTTGGGCCTGGTTAACTGTATACATGATGGATATAAGAGCCGTAGGAGTACTGTGACCAGGCCTAAAACCATGCTGAGTAGGAGAAAAGATTTGGTTATGAAGCAGATATTTAAGAAGATGAATGTGAATGCATTTTTCTAATATTTTGGAGATAGGTGAAAGGATAGCAATGGGCTGAAAGTTGGAAATGTCAGAATTGTTGCCGCCTTTATGGAGAGGGAGAATATATGCTTTTTTCCAGATTGTAGGTACATGGGACTCCTGAATATATCTGTTAAGTAGTCTGCTGATGAGCTAAGCAGTAGAGGTGGCTGACATTTGTAGGAATTCTGCAGGTAAGTTGTCAGGCACGTTGGTGCCAGGTTTAAATTTAAGAAGTTTTTTTTATAGTGGAGATTGGTAGAAGTGAGAGAGAAAAGTTGTGTAGCGAGGAAGTAGTGTTATTTTGTGAAGATGGATCTGCAGCGGTGAGGTTAGTTTGTGGAAAGCTGGTAGTGAGGTTAGCTATGGTACTAATGAAATATGAGTTAAAGAATGAGGCTATTTTAGAGGGTGTTTTATATGGATCGGGACAAGGATTTTTATTTCAGCCTGGATATAGTAAGGAACTGACTACACTCCAGAATTGTTTTGTGTTTTTCTTATATTGGTTTTGCAGACTAAGGTAGTGTTCTTTTTAATGTTTTTGATGGCTAGATGTTTTACTTGATTATGTAGCTGTTTATATCGAGTCAGAGGGGTTTTTGTTTTTTTTGCCATGCTTTCCATGCTTTGTCCCTGGCACTCATGAGTTGTTTAGTGTGTTTCGTAAGCCAGCTGGCATGACTAGTTTTTACTCTCTTTTGATAGGGGGGAGTTAAATTGTTTAAGATCCTGAGAAATGTTGAGTTGAAGGGTTTGACAGCATCATCAAGGGGAAGGAATTTTAGTGCATTCCAGGTTGGGCAGAAATGGGATAAGTCTCTAGTTTGCTTATATTTATGTTTGCTTAGTGTTGGGGTGGTTTTATGTATTATAAAACCAGGTAGGTGGTCACTAATACTATTAGGTAGTGTCCCCAAGGAAGAAATTCTATTTAGCTCAGAGACCATAATCCAATCCAGGATTGAGCCTTTTTTGTTGTTACTGCTGGGTCTAGTTATGTTGGTGATAAGCTGGGTAAAGTTATATAGGTTGATGTTGGTGGAAGGATGGGATGCTCATGGGAGATATCATGCTAGTTAATGTTAACATCTCCCAGAATGATTGTTTCATTTTTTTATATTATTAGTTATCCAGGCAAGGATTTCTTCTAATATAGGAATATTATTGCCTGGAGGGATGTATAGGACTACAATACAGATGCTCTTGCAATTATTCAGTTTTAGGAAGGAAATTAATGTTTCAGTTGTGGAAAAATGTGAGATAGACTTAGTATATGGGACTATAGTAAAGGTATTTGGGTATATCAGAGCAACACCCCCACCTTTTGTACAGGGTATATCTGATCTAAGACAGGCAAAGAAGGAATTTGGCATCTTTAATGTAGGGTTTAAACCATGTCTCCGTAGCGGCTATAATATCAGGTTTGTTGTGAGCTATCCAGGCATGTAATTCTGGGATTTTGTTTCTGATACTTTGAAGGTTAATGGTCATAAAGTTTAATGATATATAGGAGTTTGAAGGTTTAAGATGGGAGGAGATGGGACCTGGACTGGGATGTATGTCTATGCAGTGGTGTAGGTTAGAATATATATGTGGGAGAGTATTGGGTTGCTGTTTTCTTTTTGCTTTGCATTGATAATTTAAAGCAGAGTGTGTTTTGCTAGTGTCTTGTAGAGGAAGGAATTTTACTTTGATGCATAAAATTATGTCTGTTGCGTATAAGCTAGAGGATACTTCAGAGTAGCTGGTAAGAGATTGTGTTTGTGTAGATGTTGTAGATGTAGGTTTATAGGAAATATAGTTTTTTTTGGTGTGAAGTTAGGTGTAGTACGTGGTAAAAGGAAAGAGAGAGGTTGAGGAGTATTGTATTAGAGGTAAGTGACATAATAGAAAAAGGGGGGTATTTGTGCTAAGAAATTAGAAGTTGTCATTGTAAAATATAAATAGTGTTTGAGGGAAAAATTTCTGAACTAAAATCGGTGTGTTTAAAGAGGAGATTGGTTTAGTGAGTCTAAAGTGATGTTGAGGAATGAGTTAAAATGGGAGTGATTTGTAGATGAATGTGATAGGGTGAGTTGTATTGATGGGAGGAGCTGTGGTGTGAATAAATGTAATTGAAATCGGAATGGTTGGGAATGGGGGTGGGGTAAGGGAATGGAGTGAGCCCGAGCATAATGACGGCCAAACAGAGTGGGAAGAACCAGGTCTCCCTGATGAGCAATGAAGAAGAATCAGTACACAGGTAAGTGGCAGGAATTCAGCAAAATCAACTAAACTCTGCTTGCTGATATACCATACTGGACACCGGTTAAATTATTCAGTTCTTATTGCAGGTCATGTGGGGTAGACTATGTTATGGTTGAGGTAAATAAAATTGTTGGAACATATATATATATATATATATATATATATATATATATATATATATATATATATATATATATATATATATATATATATATATATATATATATATATATATACACACACACATATATATAAAATCAATATATACACTTGGACATGAGTGGCTGAACATTTACAAGCTTCCTAGCTTCACTTTAACAGACACATAGGTGCCTGACCAGGAGTATAGTAATGGTTTCCTATCAACTGATCCAAGTTTCATTTGAATAAGTGCAAAGATAAACTCTGCTTCACATGGATGGGAAGCCTTTTAAAGAGAAGTTGGAGCCACTGAGACACATACCTTTTATTCCAGTATTTCCTGTGTATGTTGCAGGCAAGGTTGAGGTCCCTGAATGTGGTGTTCATGTTGCTATTTGTTTTATGGTGTGCAAAAGGTTCACTAAGGTTGGAGGATGCTTTATAGGCCAGGCATAGGTCACCTCTGAGCAGCCTGTAGGAGACCAGGTATAAGGACAAGGCTTTAAGTGGGTCATGCTGCGACTTGTTTTCCACACCATATATTATTTTTGTGAGGAGTTTCTGATTTGTTCTATATGACTGTCCAGGTGCATGCCAAAGGGGGCATTTTAGTCAATGATTGGACATATGATAGTAGAGTACAACAGAACAATGACATGTTTAGATATAAATGTCATAACCCCTGCTTATAAGCTCTGCAACATAGAATGATTTCCTCACTACGATAGACACATGATGGTTAAATACCAAATCACTGCATACATGCATTCCTAAATCCCTGACTACAGATTCTTCTCTTAGGGTTGTATTATCAATGTAGTAGTTTGCTGTGGAGACCATGTTTCCAAAGATACTATATTGCACTTTTTTCACAATGATTTTTTAGACAATGACAATGAAAACAGTTATTACTCTGTGTCAGGCCTTTTTGGCGGATATTTGTGCCTTGGTGGGATTCATTGACTGCACCCAATTTCCAATCATCTTCAAACTTGGTCAGCCAGAGGCCCTTGACATTAACATTAACCTTAGAAAAGTAGATGCCAAACAGGAGCAGCTCTATCACTGAGCCCTCACACATCCCACTCGTAACAAGACTTTTGTGGAGGTACATTCCCTATGTCTGAAAGCCAGTTTGCTATTTAGTGGGTGATGTAGTGGTTTATACCTAGTTTAGTGAGGTTTTCTACAATGTCTGAGTGGGATATTGTGTCAAATGCCTTGGTCAGGCTGAGGTAGATAGTATGCACCATTTGCTCTCCTCCATTGCTTTGTTGACCTTCTCGATGAAAACCAACAAACTATGTAGGCAAAACATGCCCTTGACAATCCCGAACTGATTTGGGTCCAATATTTATAGGTTACCTAGGTTACCTATGTCATCATTTAGGATTTCCATGATTATTCTTTTCATAACTTTGTATGTCAGGCTAGTCAGACTTATGGGTTGATAATTCCTCAGATCTGTGGATGGTCTGCCCTTGTTTTGTGGGATAACAGTTGCAGTTCTCCATTCATTTTCATGAAGCCTATTTGAAGGCTGTGGTTAAACAGTGATTCTTATTGGTCTGAAGGGTCATGTTTCATGCTGTTAAGGAGGCTTCCTGGGATATTATCAGGACCCACTGATGCAGTATTTCTGGCCTTGGCAACCTTCTTTAATACCTGCTCTCTAGTGACAGTCAAATGAGTTATAGATGTGTTTATTTCCTGAGGGGCATCTGGCAGGCAATAGGGGTAAAACTGGAACTAAATTTATCAGCCAGGAGGTTTGCTCTATCTTCTGCCTCCATATAGATGGCACCATTTACAATTAATTTGGTACATTGTTATGTATTGCCTTTGAGGTTATAGATATAACTGAAGAAACCTTAGAGACTGTCCTTGGCTTGGGAGGCTAATTTTCCTTTAGATTTGGCTTTGGTTGACTTTAACTTTACTTCAAACGAGACAGCCTTATGGCCTGACATAACTAGTGAGGTCATTGCACGAGGCAGGGTGCAATGTTCTGCCATATTTATGAGGACTAGGTCAATGATGTTTGCACTGCTGTTGGGTCTACAGATTAATTGGTTAAAGGTATTGCATTTACAATGTCCAGGAATCTCTGGACCTGCATGTTAGGGGTCATGTATGATTCACAGTTTATAATGGAGTAATTAAAATCTCCCATGAGTATGGTAATTGGGTGAATGGGGAGTTCTCCAGTGCATTTAATAAGTATTGTTGTTTTCCTGGGTCATAAAGGGGAATCTGTAGCTTGCAAGGATAAGGCATGGGACTTTGCTTAAGGTAATTTGGACATAGAGAAGCTGAAGAACTTAATACTGCTGGACCAACCTTGAGATACATTTGCTTTTAACATAAATAGAAACATCTTCACCTTTTGTCCCATTCTGTGCAGTAGTTGATCTAAATGTGTGGAAGGCATTGTAGCCCTGCACTGCCAGGGTACTCTTTGTGGCTTTGTAACTCATTAGTTTGTAACTTTGTAGCTCAGTAACTGCACAGACATGAACATTTTCCATGTGGAGGTGAGCTTGCAGGGAGTAATGTTTCTTGTTTTGCCTCCTGGCATTCAACAGCAGCATCTTCAGATTTTCCTGGGCTGGTTACTTCTGTAGATTTATCAGGTTGGCAATGCCTAAAAAAAGAAGCAGTATGGGGATGGACAAGGTTTTAGCCAATGTTCAAAATCCTAGGGGGACAGGTGCAGACCATAACTGTCAAAGCAGTGCAGTTTGTTGACCATATCCTTCCAGGCTAACAAGTGTTGTACCCTCTTTGAATGACACCACACTCTAAGCCAATTGTTAAAAGTTAATTATTTTTCTGTTCATATTGTGAAATCATTGTTGGAGAAGGTAGAATGCTGGTCAATGCTCGGCTTATATTGGCCTGGAACACAGTAGCATAACTAGAGCAAGGTGAGAGGGGCAATGGTCTCAGGCACAAAGTGTTGGAGGTGCCACAGCATGCTGGTATTGCATTTTGGTCAAACCTGAGTTCTGTAGTCCTGTAGTGCTCTGAGTGTGATCTAAACTGTAGCAACTGCCTGCTACATTTTTTAAACTAAAACCTGAGTGCTGTAGTGCTCCATGCAGGCAAGGTATAAACTGTAGTAACTGTTTGCTACATTTGTAGCAAGTAGTTTGCTGTCATTTAAAAAGAAGATTTTTTTTAAACATGAACACCATAGGTTTCCATGCAGGCAGGATATAAACTGTAGCAACTGTCTGCTACATTTGTAGATGCTGACATTTGGGCAGTCACAGAAAGCTGGTTCAACGCTGCAGAGAGCACCCCAGCCTTACGAGGTTACTCATCCTGTTATACAGTCATATCTCAAATCATAGGCAGGAAAGCAAATGGAGGTGGAATTGCAATATATATAAAAGACATACATACCTCCAGGCTGGTTAAATGGTATGACACACAGGAGACACTCAAGGTGCAGTTAACTATTGACAAGACCCCAGTTCAAATCATAGCTAGCTACAGGCCCCCAACTTTGACTCAGGATGCCAACTCCACCTAACTGGACCTCTTTGACTCTATAAGGATTCAACCCTTTACCCTGATCCTGGGCAACTTTAACTATCCAACCATAGATTGGAAGAACTACTCATGCCAAAACACAAATGCCCAGAGATTCCTTGATTTCTTTAATGCAAATGCCTTGGATCAGCTGGTCAACACCCCCACAAGAGGTGAAAATATATTGGACTTGGTATTAACCAACATGAGTAACCACTGCAGCATCCCTACAGCATCATCCTCCCTGGTAAGATCCGACCACCAAGCGGTCACTTTCGAAGTCACCATCTCCCCAGACCCCCCATCCCAGCTAGGGTCGAACAAAAAAACTTCTCCACAGCTGACTACAACCTTTTGAGGGAAGGTATAAACAGCTTCATAGCCCCCTTGCCCTCCATAGGAACTGACACATATATCCATAACTACACCAAAGTATTATGCAAGCATTTATATAGCTGCATGGAATCAGGAATACCTGACAGGGCAACATCCTCCTCCTCAAGAAAGAGTAAACCTGTCTGGTGGATATATGCAATAAATAAAATATATAATAAAAGGAAAAAATTGCTGTCCAGGACCAAGAAGGAGCAGGTGCCTAATTGGAAGCAATCTTTCCTTAGCCTGAACAAGCAAATAAGAGCATTAGTGAAATCCTCCAAAGCAAATTTCCAGTCCAAACTGGTCACATCTACTAAAGGCAATCATAAAGCCTTTTTCACATATGTCTGCAATTCCAAAGGAAGCACTCAGATCTGCTCAGAACTGGTGGTTAAGGACACCACATACACAAACACCGCAGATATAGCCAACCAGCTGGCAGACAGGTTCAGTGAAAACTTCAGCCCTCTGTTCTCTCCCCACATCAGTAAATCAGGATATCCCCAGCACCTGCCCCCCTTATCTCTAGGGAGCAAGTCATCACTGCCCTCTCAAAGGGGAAAAATACAGCCTCCATGGGACCTGATAACATGCCAGGCTGCATCCTACATGAACTCAGACATGAACTTGCAGAACCATTAGGCACTCTATTCAACCAAAGCCTGAGTACCAGCTCCATCACAGCCAAGTGGGGGACAGCCACTGTCATCCTTTTGCACAAAGGTGGGGCATCCTCCGATCCAGGAAATTATAGACTCAGCAGCCTAACTAGCCTGACTTGCAAGGATATGAAGTGGATTATCATGGACCTCATTAACAAGGACATTGGCAACCACCAAACACTCAGTCCCATACATTTGGTTCCATCAAGGGGAGATCATGCCTGTTAAATTTGGTGGACTTCTTTGAGACAGTCACCAAAGCCATGGATGAGGGGAAGATGGTGCACACTGCCTACCTTGACCTGGCCAAACCCTTCGATATTATTCCCCACTCAGGTATAATAGTTAAACTCTCTCAACTAGACATCAATCCATATGTTATCAGATGGGTAGCAAATTGGCTCACTGATAGAACCCACCTAGTCAAAATAAGGGAATCCGTCTCAAGCAGTAGATCTGTAATGAGCGGTGTATTCCAGGTATCAGTTTTGGGGCTTCTGTTGTTTGAGAAATACTTTTCTGATGTGCAGGCCAAAACCAGTGGGCTATGGCTGACCAAGTCTGTAGATGACTGCAAGCTGGGCACTGTCATCGATTCCCCTAGTGATGTGGACATTCTCCAAGAGAATCACACCCAAACAAATGACGGGTGCCAGAAACATGGCCTCAAGCTGAATGCCAAAAATGCATCATCATCTCCTTTGGGGAGAGTGACATCCCCACAAATTATCACATTAGTAACAGGGTCCTAAGGATGAAATCAGTCGTGAGGGACTTGGGCACCCAGGTTGATAGCAAACTGTCTTTTGACCACCATATTGCCTTCATTATACAGAAAGCTTTCTACATCGCCCACCTCATTAGTAAGGGTATCATCCTGGGACAAGGTGGTCATAACATCCCTGTATTCTTCAATTTTAAGACCAATTATTGAGTACAATGCCCTTTCGGCATGTACCTCACAAAGCACATGCAGCAGCTGGAGAGACCACAGAGGTTCCTCACCATGAGAGTCCAGGGCCTCAAGCATCTACCCTACATAGATAGGCTATAGGCCCTGTCCCTCTACTCAGTCTCAGACAGACTTCTCAGAGGTGACATCTGTCTGGCATACAAAGCAATCTCAGATCCCGCCTTGATGGGACTGCTACATATCTGCAAGTCAAGCTCCACTCAAGTAACCCACACGCGCAACCTCAACCTGGTCTGTGACATCAATAGGACTTGTAGGCAGAACAGATTTGTGTCCCAGAGAATCCCTCTTCTGTAGAATAGACTCCCTGTCCACATCAGCAGAGCACCTCATTAACCCTTTTTAAGCTCAACCTAGATAACTAGATTGGGAACAGAAAATACACCCCTGGGATTCCACCTGTGTCCCTGCTGGACAGGGACATCGGGTGCTGACTTGACGGAACATGGACTAAATTCTTGGCTAGGCTTGTAAAGGCCTCAGGGTCAATAGCCTAGCAACTTCTTATGTTTCTATGATAAGGAATGAAGAACATTACTGTAGGAAAAGAGATGAGAAAGACAGACTGGGATAAAATGGCTCAAGCTGTGGATGTACAAAACCAGCTGGATGAGAGCTGAATGTCTGCAAATCTAATACAGAATGAAAACAGTGAGATTAATAAGACTAATGGTGATGAAGATCATTTCTTTTTAACAACTGATAGAGAAGATAGTACTGAATTAGATGTTGAAGATTCTTCAGATCTGGTCAGAAAAGATATTCTTGTAATTCCATATTCATTTATTAGAGGAACTGATACTTACATTTGCAGAAAACATAATGAACATCGAGTAAGTTATGCTTGGCAGAAACAAAAATAAAGGATGTAAGACAAACCTTAGAATACCTTAATGGAAGGAAGTACGAATCTGCTTTTATTCATGTCGGTACAAATGACCTCATCCACAAGGACTCTCTGACTGTTAGTAGGGAGCTTACAGACATCTTAGATAATATAACTTGTACTGGTGTTAGGACATATTTTTCACAAACCACATATAGAAATGAGAGTCAGGTCACTGTCACTGTGGTTGATTTGTTTTGCTTCACTGTGAAGGAAAGATTTTTTGGGTAAATACATATGTGATGTTATGACGTAGTGCCATCTGTGCCTGGGAAAGTACAGCAGTACATGTGTACTGTGAAAAACTGAGGGGCTACCAGTCCAGCCAGGTAGAATTTTGTAAATAATTCTATGTCATTGTAAATATTAATGTAATCCACAGGCCTGTTCTACAAATATAAAGAGAACTATGCATTATGATTAAACTTTATGTTGTACTGAGCTTCAAAAATTTAACCACAGTGCACTCTGCTGGAGGAAAACTGATAAGTCAAGCATTGTATGACTGTTTGATCTCAAGCTTGGAGCCAGGATGTCTGGACTAAGAAATTACTAGATTTTACATGTAAAATGTATTTTATTGCTGTGGCTTCCTGCAGGTGCAGATTACAAAAAGAAATGTAAATTTTTGAGTTTCTGTTAGCATGGGAAACTAAATGAGAACTGTTAAGAATGATGTAATCTGAAATGACTCAGCAGTACTGTGTTATCAATTTAAGACTTTCCCAGAAATAAAGATTAAGCATTTTCAATTTTGTCTGAACCTGAACACATCAACTCACCAGCACTCCACCTGTGCTCTGTAAGCAGGATCTTAGATCTTAGCATTTCTCTTAGAGTTAGATAGAAATTTAGCCAGATTAGTCTAGCTGTTTTCTATATTTATGTCAGACTATCCTACAATATTATATTAAACTTTTCCTGTGATCTCTGAAGTCTGTAATGTCATTGTGTCGAAGTAATAAGTATTGTCTTCTTTTTTTATTATTTATTATTAAATATTTTTAAACCTTTCAACTGTGGCTATTTTGTGTAGAGATAATTTAAACTCTAGAGTACTTGCATGTATTTAGTGATACTGTACTAAGCCACTCCAGAATAGCCTTAGCCCTGGATTATACTTACTATTTGGATAACAGCAATATTACACAGTGCAAATGGTCACCCTTTGGGAAGGGCCTTATAGTAGCTGGTATTATTGGTTGGTGGCAGTGATTTCTACCTTATAGTCTGGAGAGAAGGAGGCATAGCTGGAGAACCTGTGCTAGCCTTTCCCAGGAGTGTCTTTGTATTTGTGTGTGTGTGTGTGTATATATATATATATATATATATATATATATATATATATATATATATATATATATATAAATAAATAAATATATATCTCAAAGTGTGTGTGTGTGTGTGTGTGTGTGTGGGGGGGGGGGGTGTAAGCTACTTGGGCAGGGACACGAAGCACTAGTTGGACAGAGAGGGTGCTGGAGGTTTTGGCTTGACCACTAGGCTGAGATCTGGACCTTATATCTGTGCCAGTGGGGAGTCTTATTGGGGATCTGGAGAGAAAGGGAGAAACCAGCCCCAGACCGACTGTCATCTCTGTGTGCTCTTAAGGGAAATCCTACTTTACTGTATGTGCACTTGTTATCCTTCCCAATGTGCATGCCTCTCATTGGTGCTAGTGGTGAGGGTTGAGGCTCCTTGATTACTGGGCCAGTGCACAGGCATCACATATTAATTGGTTGGCAGTGGTGGGATATCCACACCACATATTAATTGTTTGGCAGTGGTGGGATATCCACATCAAATATTAATTGTTTGATTGTGGTGAGTTAGCCACATCACATACTAATTGGCCTGTAGTCCTACTTTACTGTATGTGCACTTGTTATCCTTCCCAATGTGCATGCCTCTCATTGGTGCTAGTGGTGAGGGTTGAGGCTCCTTGATTACTGGGCCAGTGCACAGGCATCACATATTAATTGGTTGGCAGTGGTGGGATATCTACACCACATATTAATTGTTTGGCAGTGGTGGGATATCCACATCAAATATTAATTGTTTGATTGTGGTGAGTTAGCCACATCACATACTAATTGGCCTGTAGTGGTGTAGGTAGTGAATTTCTGTAGCTTGTGTACAGTGATCACTGAAGGTGTTTTTGTATTCTAAATCAGCCACACAGTGAACATTCAGAGTTCAGATCACAATTGTTTTATTTCTTTTGTTAGCTTAGTTAGTCAGGGAAAGCAGGCAAGCATGACAATAGAGGTGTGGCAAGCTGACAAGCAGCCAGTTGGCTGAGATGGGCTAGCCTAAGGGATTGGTGCATGAAAACCTGACTAAGCCAGACATGATTGCAGCTTTGGTCACAGCTGCATTGGAAAACAGCAATCAGGAGGATGATCAGACACTTAGAGAATGGACAGTTCAACTTTTCTGCAGAGGACTTAAAAATCCATCTGTAGGTAAAGAGACTTGAGTTTGTAGCCAGGCATTTGGAAATGGAAGCTGTGGAGAGGGAGAAGCAGAGACAGCATGAAAAGGAGATACTGACTCTTTGCCAGAGTCATGGAGGTATTGGGGAATGGAGTAACTGGACCCCAGAAGCACAAAAGATCAATAAATTTCTTCCACAGTTTACAGAGGGGAATCATTTTAATAGTTTCATTCATATGTTTGAGAGGTTATGTAAACCGTATGGGATTGACCAAAGGCTATGGGCACTGTTCCTGACTCCCTTACTCCATGGTAAAGCTGTAACTGTGTTGTCCAAGATATCTGATCATGAATTTTTTGATTATACTGCTGTTAAGAATTGTTTGCTAGAATTTTTTAAGCTAACACCTGAAACTTATAGGAAAATGTTTTGTGAGCATAGACATAAAGCAGATGAAAGTGTGTGTGAATATGTTGTTGAACTAAGCACTCATTTTCATAGGTAGGTGAGTAGATGTCAAGTCACCACATTTGAAGGGCTGGCAGACCTTTTGGTGAGGGAACAAGCCCTTACCACTTTGCCTGAGGACATAAGGATCTGGTTAGCTGATAGACAATGTGCTACTTCTGATGAGATGGGGAAGAAGGGAGACCTATACCTAGGAAGCAGGACATCCCTGCACAGGAAAGGGATGCCCAGTGCTGCTCATGGGTCTAAGGGAACCCATGGTGGGCAGCTCAGACAGTCACAACAGAAACTGCCAGTAACAGGGGAAGCCACTAGTGCAGGTACATGTCCAGGACCTAGGGTTAAATGTTTTGAATGCAACCAGTGGGGCCATGTGGCATATAGATGTCCACGGAGGCAAGGTGGGGAACAAAAGGTGAGGGAGCCAGTAAGTGGGAAAGACAAAATGCCAATAGTAGGTTGTCTTGAGACAACCAGGGTACTAAACTATTACCAGAGGTTATATCCTATCGTAGTGAATGGCAAAGAGGTCATTGCTAAGACAGACACACCCTCTGACATAACCATTGTAGAGCCTGCAATGGTTACAGAGGAGCATTACTTGCCTGGGCAGTCTACTCCAGTCAGAGCTTTGGGAGGGACCCCATTCCAAATACCTTTCACTAGGGTTCACCTTGACTGGAAAGGAGGAAAAGGAAGACAGTAGTAAGTGTGTTTGAGGGTATCTCTGCAGATGTCCTGATAGGGAATAATTTTGATAATGCAGTACCATGTGCTCATGCAGTTACATGCAGTCAGGCCTGGAGGCAAGCATGTTGGTCTGGTAGCCTGGGGGAGACCCAGACAGACCGCACACTTGCAGCCAAGACTGGTGAGGTGGTTACTTCAGGGAGGGAGCTATGCTGTAGCAGTGAGGTTGAATGTGAACCACAGCTGCTTGTGTGTACTGATGTTCCTTTGGACAGAGGGGCTGCAAGGGTAGAGGTGAGTAGTAGTAGCCAGGCTGATAGTGAGGCACCACTGTCAGAGGATACCAGACTTCCTGTGGAAGGGGAGCTGGAAAGGGTTACAAAGAGAGAGTTGAGACAGGCTCAGATGTCAGACCCTACATTGCAAGTCCTGAGGCAGGTAGCTATTGAGGCACCTGATTCTCAAGGGAAGGGGGAAATCTGTATACTGGGACAAAGGGTTACTGTATAGAGAGTGGACCCCTGAGGAAGGGCTAGAAGGTGAGAGAGTACAGCAGTTGGTAATGCCTAGAGCCTACTATCTGGTGCTTCTAGCCATAGCCCATGATTCCATTAGCAGGTCATATGGGCATACAATGTACAAAGATACATATTATGCAGAACTTTTATTGGCCTGAGATTTCCAGAGATGTAACAGGATACTGCAGGATCTGTGTGCGGTGCCAAAAAGTAGGCAATGCAGTAGACAAGGTAAAAGTTCCATTGATGCCTTTGCCTGTGATTGAGGAGCCATTTCAGAGGGTAGCTCTGGATATTGTGGGGGCCCTGAGTCCCCCAAGTTCCACCAGGAAAATGTATATCCTAGCGGTAGTAGATTATGCTACAAGATACCCTGAGGCAGTGGCTTTGTTCTCCATTGAGGCAGAAAAGGTGGTAAATGCTTTTTTAGAGATTTTCAGAAGGGGAGGTTTCCCAAAAGAAATACTGACTGACAGAGGTGTCAATTTCATGTCAGACCTGCTGGCTTGTCTGTGGAAGTACTGTGGGGTGAAGCACTTGAAGACCACCTCCTACCATCCCCAGACTAATGGTCTTGTTGAGTGGTTAAACTCTACAATAAAGTCCATGCTACAGGCATTTGCAGACCAGTTTAAGAGGGAGTGGGACAAATATTTGCCCCATCTGTTGTTTGCTTACAGAGTGGTTCCCCAAGAATCCACAGGTTTTTCACCATTTGAGTTGCTGCATGGGCATAGGGTGAGAGGACCTCTACATTTAATTCATGATGAGTGGGAAGGTGAGTGTGAATGCCACAAGGAGTCTCTTGTGGCATATGTCCTAAACATGAGGACAAGGCTCAGGGAACTCATAGGCTTGACCTAGGAGAACATGGCAGAAGTCCAACAGCAGAAAAAGGTCTGGTATGACAGGTGTGCTCAAGCTAGAGAGTATGCTGTAGGGCAGCTGGTAATGGTTCTCATTCCTGTCAGACAAAACAAGCTGCAGGCAGCCTGGGAGGGACCCTACAAGGTAGTAAGAAAGGCAAGTGATGTTAACTACATGGTAGAACTGCTAGGCAGGAGGCAGGGGCACAAATTGTACCATATTAACATGATGAAATCTTACCATGAGAGGGACGCAATTGTGCTGAGTATTTGCAGTGGATTGCAAGAGGATCTGAGGGAGATCTGGTGACTGATCTCCTCAGTCAGGCTCGGACTGACATCTCAGTAAAAGGGGTAGCAATGTCCCAGCAGCTATCTCCTACCCAGGTTCGAGAAATCCAAGCAGTGTTACAGGAGTTTGGGAACATGTTCACTGGGAAACCAGGGTGCACCCACCTGGTGCAGCACCAGGTGGATACAGGACCCCAAAGGCCTATTAGGCAGGCCCCTTATAGGGTGCCTGAGAGAGTTAAACAGACCCTGAGGGAGGAGATACAGGAAATGTTGGAACTAGGGGTAATTCAAGAGTTCAACAGTCCCTGGGCCTCCCCAGTGGTGCTTGTGCCAAAGAAGGATGGCAGCACCACATTCTGTATGGACTACAGGAAATTAAATAGTCACACAGAGTCAGATGCTTACCCCATGCCTAGATCGGATGAAGCCCCAGAGCAGGTGGGTGGGGCCAAGTATCTTACCACCATTGATCTTACCAAGAATTACTGGCAGGTGCCCTTGACTCCCAGTGCTAGAGTGAGGCCAGCTTTTGTGACTCTTTTTGGCTTGTATGAGTTCACAAAGATGCCCTTTGGGATGAAAAATGCCCCAGCAACTTTCCAGAGGCTGGTAGATCATATCCTAGCAGGAGCAGGAGGGTTTGCCCTTGCTTACCTAGATAATATTTCCATCTATAGCCATTCCTGGCAAGAGCACCTTCAACATGTCAGGGGGGTGCTGGGCAGACTATAGAGGGCAGGGTTGACCATTAAACCCAGCAAATGTCAGGTGGGTATGACAGAGATCTCCTACCTGAGACATATAAAGGGGGAGTGGTAAGATCAGGCCTGAACTTGCCAAAGTGGAAGCCATTTAGGCATGGCCTGCACCTGTTACCAAAAGGCAGGTGAGGGCATTCTTAGGGACAGCAGGGTACTAAAGAAAGTTATTTTTCAGTTATAGCACCATAGGTGTTCCCCTCAGAGACCTGACAGGGAAAAACAGGTCAGATAAGATAGTGTGCACCACAGCATGTGAGCAGGCATTCCAGGAGCTTGAAGAAGCTTTGAGAGGACCCCCTGTGTTAGCCAGTCCAGATTACAGCAAATAATTTGTTGTGCAGGTGGATGCTTCAAACCATGGGATAGGGGTTGTACTTAGCCAGATTTCTTCAGAGGGAGAAGAGCACCCAGTTGTTTATCTCATTCATAGGCTCCAATCCAGGGAGGAATGCTATGCAGCTGTAGAAAAGGAACATCTAGCCATAGTGTGGGCACTGCAGAAACTTCAGCCTTATCTTTATGGAAGAAAATTCACTGTAGTTACAGATCACAATCCCCTAACATGGTTACACTGAGCCAGCCAGCAAAATGCCAAGTTGCTAAGATGGAGCTTAGTGTTACAAGCATATGATATGTCAGTGCAGTACCACAGTGGGATTAGCAATGCCAATGGAGATGGGCTATCATGACAGGGAATGGGGTAAGATATACTCAGACCCAACCTTCTCAAGCAACATTTCTCAAGGGTTACTTGAAAAACTAGCTTGAGTTCTCGGAGGTGAGGGGGGTGTAAATAACTGAAGGGCTGCCAGCCCAGCCAGATAGAATTTTGTAAATAATTCTATGTCATTGTAAATATTAATGTAATCCACAGGTTTGTTCTACAAATGTAAAGAGAACTATATGTTATGATTAAACTATATGTTGTTCTGAACTTCAGAAATGTAACCACAGTGCACTCTGCTGGAAGAAAACTGATAAATCAAGCATTGTATGACTGTTTGATCTCAAGCTCGGAGACAGGATGTCTGGACTAAGGAGTTATTTTTGTTGTCTTAGGACAAGAGTTAATTACTAGATTTTACATGTAAAATGTCTTTTATTGCTGTGGCTTCCTGTAGGTGCAGATTACAAAAAGAAATGTCAATTTTGAGTTTCTGTTAGCCTGGGAAACTACATCAGAACTGTTAAGAATGATGTACTCTGAAATGACTCAGCAGTACTGTGTTATCAATTTAAGACTTTCCCAGAGAGAAAAATTAAGCATTTTCGATTTTGTCTGAACCTGGACACATCAACTCACCAGCACTCCACCTTTACTCTGTAAATAGGATCTTAGATCTTAGTATTTCTCTTAGAGTTAGATAGAAATTTAGCCAGATTAGTCTAGCTGTTTTCTATATTTATGTCATACTATCCTACAATAATATTTTAAAAGTTTCCTTTGATCTCTGAACTCTGTAATGTCATTGTGTTGAAGTAATAAGTATTGTCTTGTGTTTTTCTTCATTATTATTAATTTTTAAACCTTTCAACTGTGGCTGTTTTGTGTAGGGATAATTTAAGCTCTAGAGTATTTGCATGTAGTTAGTGATACTGTACTAAGCCACTCCAGAATAGCCTTAGCCCTGGGTTACACTTGCTATTTGGATAACAGTAATATTACACAGTGAAATTGGTCACCCTTTGGGAAGAGCCTTATAGTAGCTGGTATTAGTGGTTGATGGCAGTGATTTCTACCTTATAGTCTGGAGAGAAGGGTGCATAGCTGGAGAACCTCTGCCAGCCTTTCCCAGGAGTGTGTGCATTTGTATATAACTCATATCTCAATGTGTGTGTGCATGTCAGCAACTTGGACAGGGATATGAAGCACTGGTTGGACAGAGAGGGTGCTGGATGTTTTGGCTTTACCACTAGGCTGAGATCTGGACCCTATAGCTGTGCCAGTGGGGAGTCTTATTGAGGATATGGAGAGAAAGGGAGAAACCAGCCCCAGACTGACTGTGATCTCTGTGTGCTCTTAAGGGAAACTGTACTTTACTGTGTGAGCACTTGTTATCCTTTCCCAATGTGCACACCCCTCACTGGTGCTAGTGGTGAGGATTGAGGCTCCTTGATTACTGGGACAGTGCATGGACATCACATATACATATGCCAGCATAGCAAGGTGGAGTTTTGTAAAGAATTTTATGTTATTTGACTATCACACTGATTAGTACATATATCTGAGTTGAAAATATATTTGTAAAGTTATTTGTGTTAAAATGCATCAACAGTAGGTCCTGCTGGACAGAAATAATTTATGTATGTATAGTAGGTTGTATTGTTGTAATTGATCAAATGTTTATGTTTATCAGGTGGATTGGACACTCTAAAATTTGCCCTAGGTGTGACTGCGTGCATATGTGTGCCTTCTGTGGAAGGTTGGGCGCCGGGCTGGCAACTCAACACCATAAAACTCCACTGCCAATCATGAGTGGACAGGTGATCTGCTGTGGCGACCCCTAACCGGGAAAAAGCCAAAAGAAGAAGAAAAAGAAGAAGTGAACCCTGGAAGGGGGGAAAGTTTGAAATTGTGTTATAGCTTTCAGATGCTGCCACAGATCTTAACAAAGCTCTCTGTAATTTGCCAGAGTAAGGTGACCAGAGGTGGTGTCATCCTCTAATCAGCATCTGGTTTCTTTGGAACTCACACAACAGGACTTTGGAATCAAACAGTAAAGATTTCTGACAGAATATATATCTCACATATCCACACAGACAAAGAGAGACATCATCTGGCTTTTGCTGTGGTAAGACACTCAGCACACATCAGCTTGCCTTGCTTTAGTAAGTAGTATAGTAAGAATAGTTTAGTATTTTTTCTGCCTCTGTGAGAAACTGTCCAGCTGTATTATTTTTATATCTCTGTGGTTGAAACTCTGTTGTTTATTGTATTGAGTATTCTCCTGTTTTCTGTTTTATAATTTATCATTAAATATTTGAATGTCTTTCATTGTGGCTGTTCTTTTAGAGAATACTTTTAACATCTTGAGATTACTTGTTTTAGTGACACTGTGGCTGCTCCTGAAAGCCTTGCTGCTTTGGTCACACCCTACAGGTTGTATTAGTATTAATTGTACACAGTATAATTGGGTACCCTTTGTAAGAGCCTTAGGGTAGCTGTCTGGTGGCAGCATGATTACCTCATAATATGGGCTGAAAGAGGCACAGCTAGTAAATATGTATCAGCTTTTCCCAGGTGTGTATCTGTGTGTGTGAAACTCAAATATCCAAGTGTGTGTGTCAGCTGCTGGGAACAGGGACACAGAGCTCTAAAGTATTCAGTGTGGAGCTTTGTGTGGGTCCGGAGAGAGAAAGAGAGTCCAGCCCCAGCTCCGGAGTTTGCTCCCTGTGTGCTCTTTAGGCAAATTGTGTTTGGTGCAGGGAGCTACATCTGAAAATAATATGTAAATCTGTCTGTGCTCTTAGTGACCATCCGTCACCAAAGTCAGTGGTGAGGATTGAGTCTCCTTGACTGCTGCCCTGGAGTAGGTTCCCATCACATATTGGAGGAGGCTGGGTGGGATATTAATTGAACTTCAGTAGCCAGTGTGCAGATGTCACTGATGGTGTGTGTACTCACAGCAGGCACAAGGTAAACATACAGAGTTTCATTTTCACAACAGTTTCATTTATTTTTGTTAGTTCAGTTTGGTCAGCGAAAGCAGGTAAGGATGTCAGCAGAGGATTACAAGCAAGCTTGAAAAGTACTAGTTGGCCAAGGTATGTGAAGCCAAAGGACTGGTGAATGCAACCTGATTAAAGAGGAAATTATTTCAGCCTTGGTCACAGCTGCAACACAGACCAGCAACCCGGAAGAGAACCATTCTAGTGATGAGGATGTACAGTCTTCAGAAACAGGACAATTCACCTTTTCCTCAGAGGAATTAAAAACCCACCTGGAGACTTGAACTGGAGGCCAAACATCTGGAAGAAGAATCAACAGAGAGACTGCGACATTTGGAGGTCAAAGAGAGAATGTGATGTTCAGAGGCCAACGAAAATGAGAAACAGTGCCAGCATGAGAGGGAGATGCTGACTCTTTGATAGGGTGATGTAAGTAATTGGGAAGGGAGTAACTGAACTCCAGAAGCAATAAAGGTCAGTAAATTTCTTCCACAGTTTACATAGGGTGGTGATTTTAATAGTTTTATTGGAAAGGGTATGTAAACAGTATAATGTTGATCAAGGTCTCTGAGTACAATTCCTGAACCCTTACTCCATAGTAAAGTTGTAACTGCAGTTTCTAAATTGTCTGAAACTGATTGTTTACACTATAATAAAGTAAAACAATGTTTACTGGAATGTTTTAAGTTAACACTTGAAGCTTACAGAAAAAAAATTCGTGAGCATAGATGAAAGGGAGATGACGGTGTATGTGATTATATTGCTGAGTTAAGCACTTATTTTCATAGGTGTGTGAATGGGTGTCAGGTCACCACTTTTGAAGGGCTGGCAGACCTTTTGGTGAGGGAACAAGCTCTTAGGACTTTGCTTGAGGACATGACAATCTAGTTAGCAAACTGGGAGTTTAACTCTACAGATGAGCTGGGGAGATAAGGGGATCACTCCTTAGCAAGCAGAGCATCACTGCACAAGAAGGGGATACACAGTGCTGCACATGGTTACAGGGGAGCTCATGGTGGGCAGCCTAAACCACCCCAACAGAGTACATCAGTAACAGGAGAATCCACTAGTTCAAGTACACGGCCAGGACCATGGTTTAGATGTTTTAAATGCTACTAGAGAGGCCATGTAGCATACAAATGTCCACTGAGGCAAGTTGGGGAACAAAAGGTGAAGGAACCAGCAAGTGGGAATAATAGCATGCTAGTGGTAAGTTTTCTGGAGACAACAGGGGTACCAAATTATCACCAAAGTTTGTATCCTATTTTAGTGGATGGAAGACAGGCCACTGCTAAGAGAGACACAGCTCCTGAGATAACCATTGTGAAGCCTGCAGTGGTTAAAAAGGAGCAGTGCTTGCTTGGGCAATTCACACCAGTCAGAGCTTTAGGAAGGACCCCCTTCCAAATACCTTTGGCTAGGGTTCACCTTGACTGGGAAGGTGGAAAAGGATGCAAGTGGGTAGGCGTGTTTGAAGATATTTCTGCAGATGTCTTGATAGGGAATGATTTTGATAATGCAGTACCTTGTGTGTATGCAGTTACATGCAGTCAGGCTTGGAGACAGGCATGTAGGTCACATAGATTGGGGAGACTCAGACAGACCCCACACCTGAAGCTGGGGCTGGTGAGGCGGCTATTTCAGGGAGGGAGCTACCCTGTAGTATTGAGCCTGAAACTGAGCCACAGATGCTGGTAGACACTGATGTTCCCCTGGACAGGGTGACTGTAAGAGCAGAGGTGAGTGGTAGTATCCAAGCTGACAGTGAGGCACCACTGCCAGAAGAAACCAGACTTTCACTGGAAAGGGAGCTGGCAAGGGTCAAAAGATAGAACTGAGACAGGCTCAGCTTTCAGACCCTTCATTATGAGGCTTGAGGGAGGTAGCTAAGGAAGCACCTGATTCTCAAGGGAAAAGGGGAGACTGAATACTGGAACAAAGGTTTACTGTATAGAGAGTGGACCCCTGAGGTAGGGGTAGAGGGTGAGGTAATATAGTAGTCTGTAGTGCCCAGAACTTACCATCTGGCACTTCTAGCCATAGCTTATGACATTCCTTTTCATAGCTTCATAGGTTCATAGGTGTGTAGTCAGCTAATGGCCCTGGGGCCTTTACAAGCCTAACCATAGGATTACCCTGGCATAGTGCCACCCAACCTTAGTTCCCAGTGCCTCTGTCGAGTAGAGCCACTGGTGTTAACCCCGGGGTGAATTTTCTGTCTCCCATCCACTCATCAAGATTTCTCTTGAAGACAGTCAGCCAGGTGCTCTGCTTGACATGTATGGGAAGTCTTTTCCATAGCATGGCCAGTCTCTGGGTTATGAACCTGCCCCTCCAGTATGTTCTGTTAATTGTGGTAATGAGGTTGAGGTCTCTGGAGCATGTGGTGTGGAGGGATTGGGATTTATTTAGATGTAACATTTCTAACATAGCTGGGTCAGACATGGCTTTGTAAGTCAAGCAGAGATCGCCTCTAAGTAGGCGATATGCGACAGAGAATAGTTGGAGTTTTTTGAGTCTGTCCATATAGGACAAGTGTTTAAGGCCTAGGATCCTCTTTGTGAGGTACTTTTGTGGCCTCACCAGTTGTTGCATGTGTCTAGTGAGGTACATGCCAAATGGGGCATTGTACTTGATGACTGGCCTAATGAGGGAAGAGTAGAGGGAGACAATGACCTCTTTCTTCCTGGATGCAAAACCCTTAGTAATTAGATGCACATAGAAGGACTTTCTGACCACATTGGCTATGTGGTGATCAAAAGAGTGGTTGCTGTTAACCTGTGTCCCAGATCTCTTATAACATCTTCTGTATTCAGTGGACTACCATCAATGTGGTAATTCATGGGAACCGGGTTTTCCCAAAGGGATGACGACACATTTTGGCATTGAGCTTTTTGCAGGTCATACGGGCATAAAGTGTACCAAGAGATGTATTATGCAAAACTTTTATTGGCCTAGGATTTCAAGGGATGTAACAGGGTACTGCAGGACCTGAGAGCAGTGCCAAAAGGTAGGCAAGGCAGGAAACAAGGTCAAAGCTCCTTTAATGCCTTTGCCTGTGATTGAGGAGCCATTTCAGAGGGTGGCTATGGATATTGTGGGACCACTGAGTACCCCAAGTTCCACAGGGAAGATTATGCTACTAGATACCCTGAGGAAGTGGGTATGTCCTCCATCGAGGCAGAGAAGGTGCAAATGCTTTGTTAGAGATTTTCAGCAGGGTAGATTTCCCGAGAGAAATACTGACCATCTGAGGGCCAATTTCATGTCAGACCTGCTGGCTTGTCTGTGGAAGTGCTGTGGGGTGAAGCATCTAAAGACCACCCCTTACCACCACAAGACAAATGATCTTGTGGATAGGTTAAACTCTACACTAAATACCATGCTACAGGTGTTTGCAGACCAGTTTAAGAGAGAATGGGACAAATATTTGCCCATCTGCTGTTTGCATACAGAGAGGTACCTCGGGAATCCACAGGTTTTTCACTCTTTGAGTTGCTGTATGGGTATGGGGTAAAGGGGCCTTTAGATTTGATTCGTGAAGAGTGGGAGGGTGAGTGTGAATCCCAGAAGGAGTCTGTTGTGGTATGCATCCTAAACCTCAGGACAAGGCTTAGGAAGCTCATGGGCTTGGCCCAGGAGAACCTGGCAGGAGCCCAACAATAGAAAAGGTCTGGTATGACAGGAATGCTTGAGCTCAACAGTATGCTGTGGGACAGCAGGTGATGGTTCTTATTCCTGTCAGACACAATAAGCTGCAAGCAGAGTGGGATGGACCCTTCAAAGTGGTAAGGAAGGTCAGTGATATTAATTACATGGTAAACCTGCTAGGCAGGAGCCCAAATTGTACCATACTAACACGATGAAGCCTTACTGTTTTCAAAGGGGGGGGGGATGTGATGTTATGAGGTAGTGCCGTCTGTGCCAGGGAGAGTAGGTCAGTACATGTGTAAATATACCAGCATAGCTAGCTGGAGTTTTGTAAAGAATGTTATGTTATTTGACTATCACACTGATTTGTACAGATGTTTGAGTTAAAATAGATTTGTAAAGTTACTTGAATTAAAAATGCATCAACATTATGTCCTCCTTGACAGAAAGAATGTATACCTGTATATTAGGTTGTATCATTGTAACTGGTCAAATGTGTATGTTTATAAGAGAACCCTGGAAGGGTGAAAAGTTTGAAATTGTGCTATAGCTATCAAATGCTGCCACAGATCTTAACAAAGCCCTGTATGTGTACTTTAGCAGAGTCAGGTGACCATCGGTGATGTTGTCCTCTAACCAGCATCTGGTTTCTTTCACACAGCTGCACTTTGGAACCTGACAGGATAGATTTCTGACAGGATATATATCTCACACATCCACACAGACAAAGAGAAAAATCATTTGGCTTTGCTGTGGTAAGACACTCAGCACACCTCAGCTTACCTTGCTTTAGTAAGCAGTCAGGGAACAGTAATCCTTTAGTTGGGGACATTGAGAATACTTTAGTATTGTTTTCTGCATCTGTGAGAAACTATCCAGCTATATTATTTTTTATATCTCCGTGGTTGAAACTCTGTTGTTTAATGTATTCAGTATTCTCCTGTTTTATAACTTATCATTAAATATTTTAATACCTTTCATTGTGGCTGTTCCTTTAGAGAATACCTTTAAGATCTTAAGAGTACTTATGCTTGTTTTAGTGACACTGTGGCTGCTCTTGAAAGCCTTTCTGCTTTGGTCAAATCCTACCATTTATATTAGTATTAATTTTACACAGTATAATTGGGTACCCTTTGTAAGAGCCTTAGGGTAGCTGACTGGTGGCAGCATGATTACCTCAGAGTCTGGGCAGAAAGAGGCACAGCTAGTAAATCTGTGCCAGCCTTTCCCAGGTGTGTATATGTGTGTGTGTGAAACTCAAGTATCAACGTGTGTATGTCAACTACTGGGAAAAGAGACACAGAGCTCCAAAGTGGTCAGTGTGGAGTTTTGTGTGGGTCTGGTGAAAGATAGAGAGTCCTGCCCCAGGTCTGGAGCATGCTCCCTGTGTGTTCTTAAGGGAAATTGTGTTTGGTGCAGGGAGCTGCATCTCAAAATACTTTGTGAATCCATATTTGCTCTTAGTGACTGTTCCTCACTGGAGTCAGTGTTGAGGCTTGAGTCTCCTTAATTACTTGCCTGGAGTAGGGCCCTTTCACAACTTACATGAAAAATGTTCTATTTTAAAAAATGGAAATGTGTAGAGCATCCAAGCTTAATTTTGAGCACATATGTTCAAACAGGATGGTATGCATTTGTCAAGATCAGTGAACAGAATTTTTGCAGCAGATATTTTGCAATATTTGCCAAACACAAAACATGATTTTTTGCCAGGTTGAAAATTTAAGAGTTCATAGATAACAACTTTTGATGCATCTCTGATGGTTGTTATTGCTAGGAGTATTCATATCATTTTTATTGGATAATTTGCTACATTCCCACAAGATTGTTGTTGTTATTGTTTGTGAAACATGGTTAAAGATAAAATGACTGGAAGCCAGTTCTGCCAGGGTATAAGTACTTGTGATTATTACAAGTTCAGTGATAACACCAGTACTATAGTTTGTGTAATTGTGACAATAAAGACAACCCTGGAACATGTAACAATTGAAGTGTATGACCACCAAAGTCAATCACTGATGACCTAGAGGAATTCATAATTTCTTGCATGAAATACAGGAGGGAAGAATAATAGTGGCTGGGGACTTAAATTTACTAGAAACAGACTGGAATAATATTGATTCAACAACATTAGTAAGTTAATTATTCACAATGTATATTCAAGAACAACAATTGCTTCAAATTCTAAAAATAATCTACCAGGGAGTGGAACATACTAGATTGTTTGTACTCCTAAAGAAATTACTTTTACTTCATGTCGAGTTTTTTGAAATCTAAAGCAATGCACAGAAGATTAAATACAGATTATGTGGAAGCAAAACATTAACTATGCAAGATTGATTGGAGTGATGTGTTCAGTAGAAAAACTGTGGTACGAATGTAGAAAGTATTGAAAGAAAAATTGTTTGAGTGCAAAAAATAAAAAAAATGTTTAACATCAGGATCTAGGCATACAATGTCAGGGAGATATATTTCCATAAGAACAAGATACCCGATTAAGGTGAAAGACAAAAAAATATAAGAAATGGAAAAGAGGTCAAACTATAACTTTGAAAACTGAAATAAGATGGGAAAGCAAATTAAGCGTAGCGTGAGACAAGATTAAGAAAGATTTGAAAAAATGTATATAAAGATATTGAGCATAACAGGAAACCTTTGTATAGATATATAAGGTATGAAAGGAGTAAAGACATACAAAATGATAAACTGTGTATAGATTCTGAAATTTATTCTCAGCCAAAATAGATTTTATATATATATTTACAAAATCTTATGCAAAACAGTTTGGCTCCACAAAGGGGCTGATAACCTCTTCTAGTGATATCCAGGTAACCTCAGATACTGGAATCAAATTAGATTATATTGAAAAAGAGCTATGTAAACTGTATCCAAACAAAGCACAAAGAGGAGACAGAATTGGTAATAATGATCTGAGAACACTTCAGCAAGAACTTATAGTACCATTATATCTGTTATTTACTAGGTCATATAAATATAGTTAGATTCCTCAAGATTGGAGACATGCACTTATTAAAACCTGTCTATAAGGGAAAGGGGAATAGGACAAACCCAGAGGCATATAGACCCTTAAGTCTACTTTAATGTTGTGGAAAATAATGGAGAAGATAATACTGGATAACTTATTGTCAGTACTGCATAGGTTGAAAATAGATTACCACCTTAACATGATGCTCTATAACAATATAATAAGTTATGAATGGAAATTATGCTAAGATGTAATTTATATAGATTTAACTTCAGCATTTGATCATGCATGAAACACTAGTCAATAAATTAGAACAACTGGGTATTGATTTACTTTTGATAAGATGGATGGCTGCATGGTTTACAAATAGGACCTGGCAAGTGTCATACAGCAATTGGACTGGTAACGTTTTGGTTAAAGTCAGTGTGTCCATCAAGGCTGTGTCCTAGGCCCTTACTTGTTTAGATTGTATCTTTCAAATCTATGCTTTTCATCCTATGTGTTCTACAGTCTGTATGCAGATGACTTGAAATTGGGTAAATGGATTACATGTGTTAACAGATAGGGCATGTCTGCAAAAGAACTTGACTAAATTGACCATTTGGGCACATGAGAATAATATGCTAATAAATACATCAAAATCTAAGCAAATGAGATTCGGGAGACATCAATTGAAAGGTGAGTATTTAATACAGCACACAGTGATTGAAACTGTAAATTCATTTAAGGACCTGGGTATATGAGTACATCCGGCTTTGGGTTTTTCTAATCATATCAACCAATTGGTTAATGATTGTTATAGAACTACAGGCTGTATAAAAAGATTTATAATAAGAAATCAGAAATGATGAAGTCAGTGTTTGTAATTACATTGGACTCAAACTTGAGTATGGAATAATAATATGGAATCCTTATAAGAAAACAAGCACAAGTAATCTGGAAAGAGTACAATGGAAATATACCAAGGGCATTCATGAATGTGAAAATTTAACATGATGAAAGACTAAAATATCTGAACTTGTACAGTGTCTCTTATAAATATTAAAGAGAAGATCTTATTCAGGTATATAGGACTTTTAGAGTCAATTACCTCTGAGAATGTTTGGGGTTATCAAAAAGTAGTAAAGAATCATCAGACAACCTATGTGAGGATTCTATAAGAATGACAAGTATACTATTTGGTTCCCTGACAGAGTAGCTGATACATGTAACAGATCGCCAAATTACATTAAAACAAGGACTAGTTCAGATAGTTTTAAGAGCAGCCTGGACACTTGTTATAGGAACAACTGTTCTGGTATATTGGCAGGCTAGAAGGGCATTAATGCTCATGGTTGAAATATTTGTATGTATATATGTGTGAAGACTGGGGGAAGATGGGCGAAGGCTGCCAGCCTAGTCAAATAGAATTTGATACATAATTCTATCATTTGTATATATAAATGTAAAATACAGGCTTGTGTTCTTAAATAAAAGACAACACTGGAAAATGTGAACTTCAAGATTGTTGCAACATTGTCATCTGCTGTAAGGAAAACTAAGCCAAGCATTTCAAATGTTCTTTGAAGTTAAACTTATCTAAATAGTGGTGCCGAATCGGCTGGCTGAACACATTCTTTCTATTGTCTTAACTTAAGGAATAATTGCTAGAGTGTACATGTGAAATGTCTTTTATTGCTGTAGTTTCCTGAGCAAGTGTTAGATTGCTAAATAATACAGTTTGTTGGCCTGGGATCTCCAGACTAAGTGTCAAAATGATGCAATGTGTATACTGGGAAAACTAAGTGTCAAAATGATGTAATTTGGGAGGGCCTAGCAAAGATGTTTATAAGTGAGTTTAAAAACTATTATTGAGAGAGAGACTGTGAGCATTTTGATCTTGATATCAAAGTTATCAGCACTCTGCCTGTTGTCTTATGTAAGTAGTGTCTTAGAAGTATGTTTTCTTGTAGTAATAGCTAGCAACTTAGAAGAAAGTTAGACAAGTGTTTTTCTGTTATATCAGAACTTTCCTACTGTATTGTTTTAAGTTTCTGTGTGATCTCTGAACTCTTAGATATCACTGTGGTGTAGTAGTATTGTCTTGTGTTTTTAATTATTTATTATTAAATATTTTAAAACCTTTACCTGTGGCTGGTTTGTGTAGAGATAAGTAAGCTCTAGAGTACATTGCATATTTATAGAGTTTATTGTAATAAGCCACTCTAATAAGCCTTAGACTGAATAGTCACATTACCAATTGGATAATAATATTGCACAGTAATAATTGGACACCCTTTTAAGGGCCTTTGGGTAGCTGATAAGTATTAGCTGGTGGTGGCAGAAATTACTACCATATGGTCTGGGTAAAGGGGCACAGCTGGAGAATCTGTGCCAGCCTTTCCCAGGAGTGTCTGTGAAGTTGTATAAATACTTATCTCAAAGTGTGTGTGGTGTTTCAGCTACCTGGGCAGGGACACAAAGCACTGGTGGGACAGAGAGGGTACTGATGGTTAGCTTGCCAGCTAGGCTGAGATCTTGACCCTATAGCTGTGCCAGTGAGGAGTCTCATTAGGGACCTGGAGAGGAAAAGAGCAACCAGCCCCAGACTGACTGTGATCAATGTGTGCACTTAAGGGAAACTGTACTTTACTGTGTGTATTTGTTATCCTTTCCTCTTATATGAGACACCCTCCCTGGTGTTAGTGGTGAGGATTGAGGCTCCTTGATTGCTGGGCCAAGGCATGGTCATCACATTTCTGGTGGCAGTGAGGGGATAAGATATCCTCGCATTTCTGGTGGCAGTGGTTGGGATAAGATATCCACACATTTGTGGTTTACAGTGGTTTGGATAAGATATCCTCATTTGTGGTTTGCAATGGTGTGGGTAGTGTGAATCCTGTAGCTTATGTACAGTGATCTCTGAAGGCATTTTGTACTCTAAATCAGCCACGCAGTGTATACTCAGAGTTCAGATCATAATTGTTTTATTTCCTTTGTTAGCTTAGTTAGTCAGGGTGAGCAGGCAGCATGTCAGCAGAGGAGTATAGAAAGCTGACAAGGAGCCAGCTGGTGGAGATGTGCCAGGCTGCCCCCCTTATCTCTAGGGAGCAAGTCATCACTGCCCTCTCAAAGGGGAAAAATACAGCCTCCATGGGACCTGATAACATGCCAGGCTGCATCCTACATGAACTCAGACAGGAACTTGCAGAACCATTAGGCACCCTATTCAACCAAAGCCTGAGTACCAGCTCCATCACAGCCAAGTGGAGGACAGCCACTGTCATCCTTTTGCACAAAGGTGGGGCATCCTCCGATCCAGGAAATTATAGACTCAGCAGCCTAACTAGCCTGACTTGCAAGGATATGAAGTGGATTATCATGGACCTCATTAACAAGGACATTGGCAACCACCAAACACTCAGTCCCATACATTTGGTTCCATCAAGGGGAGATCATGCCTGTTAAATTTGGTGGACTTCTTTGAGACAGTCACCAAAGCCATGGATGAGGGGAAGATGGTGCATACTGCCTACCTTGACCTGGCCAAACCCTTCGATATTATTCCCCACTCAGGTATAATAGTTAAACTCTCTCAACTAGACATCAATCCATATGTTATCAGATGGGTAGCAAATTGGCTCACTGATAGAACCCACCTAGTCAAAATAAGGGAATCCGTCTCAAGCAGTAGATCTGTAATGAGTGGTGTATTCCAGGTATCAGTTTTGGGGTTCTGTTGTTTGAGAAATACTTTTCTGATGTGCAGGCCAAAACCGGTGGGCTATGGCTGACCAAGTTTGTAGATGACTGCAAGCTGGGCACTGTCATCGATTCCCCTAGTGATGTGGACATTCTCCAAGAGAATCACACCCAAACAGATGACAGGTGCCAGAAACATGGCCTCAAACTGAATGCCAAAAATGCATCATCATCTCCTTTGGGGAGAGTGACATCCCCACAAATTATCACATTAGTAACAGGGTCCTAAGGATGAAATCAGTCGTGAGGGACTTGGGCACCCAGGTTGATAGCAAACTGTCTTTTGACCACCATATTGCCTACATTATACAGAAAGCTTTCTACATCGCCCACCTCATTAGTAAGGGTATCATCCTGGGACAAGGTGGTCATAACATCCCTGTATTCTTCAATTTTAAGACCAATTATTGAGTACAATGCCCTTTCGGCATGTACCTCACAAAGCACATGCAGCAGCTGGAGAGACCACAGAGGTTCCTCACCATGAGAGTCCAGGGCCTCAAACATCTACCCTACATAGATAGGCTAGAGGCCCTGTCCCTCTACTCAGTCTCAGACAGACTTCTCAGAGGTGACATCTGTCTGGCATACAAAGCAATCTCAGATCCCGCCTTGATGGGACTGCTACATATCTGCAAGTCAAGCTCCACTCAAGTAACCCACACGTGCAACCTCAACCTGGTCTGTGACATCAATAGGACTTGTAGGCAGAACAGATTTGTGTCCCAGAGAATCCCTCTTCTGTAGAATAGACTCCCTGTCCACATCAGCAGAGCACCTCATTAACCCTTTTTAAGCTCAACCTAGATAACTGGATTGGGAACAGAAAATACACCCCTGGGACTCCACCTGTGTCCCTGCTGGACAGGGACATCGGGTGCTGACTTGACGGAACATGGACTAAATTCTTGGCTAGGCTTGTAAAGGCCTCAGGGTCAATAGCCTAGCAACTTCTTATGTTTCTATGATAAGGAATGAAGAACATTACTGTAGGAAAAGAGATGAGAAAGACAGACTGGGATAAAATGGCTCAAGCTGTGGATGTACAAAACCAGCTGGATGAGAGCTGAATGTCTGCAAATCTAATACAGAATGAAAACAGTGAGATTAATAAGACTAATGGTGATGAAGATCATTTCTTTTTAACAACTGATAGAGAAGATAGTACTGAATTAGATGTTGAAGATTCTTCAGATCTGGTCAGAAAAGATATTCTTGCAATTCCATATTCATTTATTAGAGGAACTGATACTTACATTTGCAGAAAACATAATGAACATCGAGTAAGTTATGCTTGGCAGAAACAAAAATAAAGGATGTAAGACAAACCTTAGAATACCTTAATGGAAGGAAGTACGAATCTGCTTTTATTCATGTCGGTACAAATGACCTCATCCACAAGGACTCTCTGACTGTTAGTAGGGAGCTTACAGCCATCTTAGATAATATAACTTGTACTGGTGTTAGGACATATTTTTCACAAACCACATATAGAAATGAGAGTCAGGTCACTGTCACTGTGGTTGATTTGTTTTGCTTCACTGTGAAGGAAATTTTTTGGGTAAATACATATGTGATGTTATGACGTAGTGCCATCTGTGCCTGGGAAAGTACAGCAGTACATGTGTACTGTGAAAAACTGAGGGGCTACCAGTCCAGCCAGGTAGAATTTTGTAAATAATTCTATGTCATTGTAAATATTAATGTAATCCACAGGCCTGTTCTACAAATATAAAGAGAACTATGCATTATGATTAAACTTTATGTTGTACTGAGCTTCAAAAATTTAACCACAGTGCACTCTGCTGGAGGAAAACTGATAAGTCAAGCATTGTATGACTGTTTGATCTCAAGCTTGGAGCCAGGATGTCTGGACTAAGAAATTACTAGATTTTACATGTAAAATGTATTTTATTGCTGTGGCTTCCTGCAGGTGCAGATTACAAAATTAAATGTACATTTTGAGTTTCTGTTAGCCTGGGAAACTAAATGAGAACTGTTAAGAATGATGTAATCTGAAATGACTCAGCAGTACTGTGTTATCAATTTAAGACTTTCCCAGAAATAAAGATTAAGCATTTTCAATTTTGTCTGAACCTGAACACATCAACTCACCAGCACTCCACCTGTGCTCTGTAAGCAGGATCTTAGATCTTAGCATTTCTCTTAGAGTTAGATAGAAATTTAGCCAGATTAGTCTAGCTGTTTTCTATATTTATGTCAGACTATCCTACAATATTATATTAAACTTTTCCTGTGATCTCTGAAGTCTGTAATGTCATTGTGTCGAAGTAATAAGTATTGTCTTCTTTTTTTATTATTTATTATTAAATATGTTTAAACCTTTCAACTGTGGCTATTTTGTGTAGAGATAATTTAAACTCTAGAGTACTTGCATGTATTTAGTGATACTGTACTAAGCCACTCCAGAATAGCCTAAGCCCTGGATTATACTTACTATTTGGATAACAGCAATATTACACAGTGCAAATGGTCACCCTTTGGGAAGGGCCTTATATTAGCTGGTATTATTGGTTGGTGGCAGTGATTTCTACCTTATAGTCTGGAGAGAAGGAGGCATAGCTGGAGAACCTGTGCTAGCCTTTCCCAGGAGTGTCTTTGTATTTGTGTGTGTGTGTGTGTGTGTGTATATATATATATATATATATATATATATATATATATATATATATATATATATATATATATATATAAATAAATATATATATATCTCAAAGTGTGTGTGTGTGTGTGTGTGTGTGTGTGTGTGTGTGTGTGTGGGGGGGGGTGTAAGCTACTTGGGCAGGGACACGAAGCACTAGTTGGACAGAGAGGGTGCTGGAGGTTTTGGCTTGACCACTAGGCTGAGATCTGGACCTTATATCTGTGCCAGTGGGGAGTCTTATTGGGGATCTGGAGAGAAAGGGAGAAACCAGCCCCAGACCGACTGTCATCTCTGTGTGCTCTTAAGGGAAATCCTACTTTACTGTATGTGCACTTGTTATCCTTCCCAATGTGCATGCCTCTCATTGGTGCTAGTGGTGAGGGTTGAGGCTCCTTGATTACTGGGCCAGTGCACAGGCATCACATATTAATTGGTTGGCAGTGGTGGGATATCCACACCACATATTAATTGTTTGGCAGTGGTGGGATATCCACATCAAATATTAATTGTTTGATTGTGGTGAGTTAGCCACATCACATACTAATTGGCCTGTAGTGGTGTAGGTAGTGAATTTCTGTAGCTTGTGTACAGTGATCACTGAAGGTGTTTTTGTATTCTAAATCAGCCACACAGTGAACATTCAGAGTTCAGATCACAATTGTTTTATTTCTTTTGTTAGCTTAGTTAGTCAGGGAAAGCAGGCAAGCATGACAATAGAGGTGTGGCAAGCTGACAAGCAGCCAGTTGGCTGAGATGGGCTAGCCTAAGGGATTGGTGCATGAAAACCTGACTAAGCCAGACATGATTGCAGCTTTGGTCACAGCTGCATTGGAAAACAGCAATCAGGAGGATGATCAGACACTTAGAGAATGGACAGTTCAACTTTTCTGCAGAGGACTTAAAAATCCATCTGTAGGTAAAGAGACTTGAGTTTGTAGCCAGGCATTTGGAAATGGAAGCTGTGGAGAGGGAGAAGCAGAGACAGCATGAAAAGGAGATACTGACTCTTTGCCAGAGTCATGGAGGTAATGGGGAATGGAGTAACTGGACCCCAGAAGCACAAAAGATCAATAAATTTCTTCCACAGTTTACAGAGGAGAATAATTTTAATAGTTTCATTCATATGTTTGAGAGGTTATGTAAACCATATGAGATTGACCAAAGGCTATGGGCACTGTTCCTGACTCCCTTACTCCATGGTAAAGCTGTAACTGTGTTGTCCAAGATATCTGATCATGAATTTTTTGATTATACTGCTGTTAAGAATTGTTTGCTAGAATTTTTTAAGCTAACACCTGAAACTTATAGGAAAATGTTTTGTGAGCATAGACATAAAGCAGATGAAAGTGTGTGTGAATATGTTGTTGAACTAAGCACTCATTTTCATAGGTAGGTGTGTAGATGTCAAGTCACCACATTTGAAGGGCTGGCAGACCTTTTGGTGAGGGAACATACCCTTACCACTTTGCCTGAGGACATAAGGATCTGGTTAGCTGATAGACAATGTGCTACTTCTGATGAGATGGGGAAGAAGGGAGACCTATACCTAGGAAGCAGGACATCACTGCACAGGAAAGGGATGCCCAGTGCTGCTCATGGGTCTAAGGGAACCCATGGTGGGCAGCTCAGACAGTCACAACAGAAACTGCCAGTAACAGGGGAAGCCACTAGTGCAGGTACATGTCCAGGACCTAGGGTTAAATGTTTTGAATGCAACTAGTGGGGCCATGTGGCATATAGATGTCCACGGAGGCAAGGTGGGGAACAAAAGGTGAGGGAGCCAGTAAGTGGGAAAGACAAAATGCCAATAGTAGGTTGTCTTGAGACAACCAGGGTACTAAACTATTACCAGAGGTTATATCCTATCGTAGTGAATGGCAAAGAGGTCATTGCTAAGACAGACACACCCTCTGACATAACCATTGTAGAGCCTGCAATGGTTACAGAGGAGCATTACTTGCCTGGGCAGTCTACTCCAGTCAGAGCTTTAGGAGGGACCCCATTCCAAATACCTTTCACTAGGGTTCACCTTGACTGGAAAGGAGGAAAAGGAAGACAGTAGTAAGTGTGTTTGAGGATATCTCTGCAGATGTCCTGATAGGGAATAATTTTGATAATGCAGTACCATGTGCTCATGCAGTTACATGCAGTCAGGCCTGGAGGCAAGCATGTTGGTCTGGTAGCCTGGGGGAGACCCAGACAGACCGCACACTTGCAGCCAAGACTGGTGAGGTGGTTACTTCAGGGAGGGAGCTATGCTGTAGCAGTGAGGTTGAATGTGAACCACAGCTGCTTGTGTGTACTGATGTTCCTTTGTACAGAGGGGCTGCAAGGGTAGAGGTGAGTAGTAGTAGCCAGGCTGATAGTGAGGCACCACTGTCAGAGGATACCAGACTTCCTGTGGAAGGGGAGCTGGAAAGGGTTACAAAGAGAGAGTTGAGACAGGCTCAGATGTCAGACCCTACATTGCAAGTCCTGAGGCAGGTAGCTATTGAGGCACCTGATTCTCAAGGGAAGGGGGAAATCTGTATACTGGGACAAAGGGTTACTGTATAGAGAGTGGACCCCTGAGGAAGGGCTAGAAGGTGAGAGAGTACAGCAGTTGGTAATGCCTAGAGCCTACTATCTGGTGCTTCTAGCCATAGCCCATGATTCCATTAGCAGGTCATATGGGCACACAATGTACAAAGATACATATTATGCAGAACTTTTATTGGCCTGAGATTTCCAGAGATGTAACAGGATACTGCAGGATCTGTGTGCGGTGCCAAAAAGTAGGCAATGCAGTAGACAAGGTAAAAGTTCCATTGATGCCTTTGCCTGTGATTGAGGAGCCATTTCAGATGTTAGCTCTGGATATTGTGGGGGCCCTGAGTCCCCCAAGTTCCACCAGGAAAACGTATATCCTAGCGGTAGTAGATTATGCTACAAGATACCCTGAGGCAGTGGCTTTGTTCTCCATTGAGGCAGAAAAGGTGGTAAATGCTTTTTTAGAGATTTTCAACAGGGGAGGTTTCCCAAAAGAAATACTGACTGACAGAGGTGTCAATTTCATGTCAGACCTGCTGGCTTGTCTGTGGAAGTACTGTGGGGTGAAGCACTTGAAGACCACCTCCTACCATCCCCAGACTAATGGTCTTGTTGAGTGGTTAAACTCTACAATAAAGTCCATGCTACAGGCATTTGCAGACCAGTTTAAGAGGGAGTGGGACAAATATTTGCCCCATCTATTGTTTGCTTACAGAGTGGTTCCCCAAGAATCCACAGGTTTTTCACCATTTGAGTTGCTGTATGGGCATAGGGTGAGAGGACCTCTACATTTAATTCATGATGAGTGGGAAGGTGAGTGTGAATGCCACAAGGAGTCTATTGTGGCATATGTCCTAAACATGAGGACAAGGCTCAGGGAACTCATAGGCTTGGCCTAGGAGAACATGGCAGAAGTCCAACAGCAGAAAAAGGTCTGGTATGACAGGTGTGCTCAAGCTAGAGAGTATGCTGTAGGGCAGCAGGTAATGGTTCTCATTCCTGTCAGACAAAACAAGCTGCAGGCAGCCTGGGAGGGACCCTACAAGGTAGTAAGAAAGGCAAGTGATGTTAACTACATGGTAGAACTGCTAGGCAGGAGGCAGGGGCACAAATTGTACCATATTAACATGATGAAATCTTACCATGAGAGGGACGCAATTGTGCTGAGTATTTGCAGTGGATTGCAAGAGGATCTGAGGGAGATCTGGTGACTGATCTCCTCAGTGAGGCTCGGACTGACATCTCAGTAAAAGGGGTAGCAATGTCCCAGCAGCTATCTCCTACCCAGGTTCGAGAAATCCAAGCAGTGTTACAGGAGTTTGGGGACATGTTCACTGGGAAACCAGGGTGCACCCACCTGGTGCAGCACCAGGTGGATACAGGACCCCAAAGGCCTATTAGGCAGGCCCCTTATAGGGTGCCTGAGAGAGTTAAACAGACCCTGAGGGAGGAGATACAGGAAATGTTGGAACTAGGGGTAATTCAAGAGTTCAACAGTCCCTGGGCCTCCCCAGTGGTGCTTGTGCCAAAGAAGGATGGCAGCACCACATTCTGTATGGACTACAGGAAATTAAATAGTCACACAGAGTCAGATGCTTACCCCATACCTAGATCGGATGAAGCCCCAGAGCAGGTGGGTGGGGCCAAGTATCTTACCACCATTGATCTTACCAAGAATTACTGGCAGGTGCCCTTGACTCCCAGTGCTAGAGTGAGGTCAGCTTTTGTGACTCTTTTTGGCTTGTATGAGTTCACAAAGATGCCCTTTGGGATGAAAAATGCCCCAGCAACTTTCCAGAGGCTGGTAGATCATATCCTAGCAGGAGCAGGAGGGTTTGCCCTTGCTTACCTAGATGATATTTCCATCTATAGCCATTCCTGGCAAGAGCACCTTCAACATGTCAGGGGGGTGCTGGGCAGACTATAGAGGGCAGGATTGACCATTAAACCCAGCAAATGTCAGGTGGGTATGACAGAGATCTCCTACCTGAGACATCTAGAGGGGGAGTGGTAAGATCAGGCCTGAACTTGCCAAAGTGGAAGCCATTTAGGCATGGCCTGCACCTGTTACCAAAAGGCAGGTGAGGGCATTCTTAGGGACAGCAGGGTACTAAAGAAAGTTATTTTTCAGTTATAGCACCATAGGTGTTCCCCTCAGAGACCTGACAGGGAAAAACAGGCCAGATAAGATAGTGTGCACCACAGCATGTGAGCAGGCATTCCAGGAGCTTGAAGAAGCTTTGAGAGGACCCCCTGTGTTAGCCAGTCCAGATTACAGCAACTAATTTGTTGTGCAGGTGGATGCTTCAAACCATGGGATGGGGGTTGTACTTAGCCAGATTTCTTCAGAGGGAGAAGAGCACCCAGTTGTTTATCTCATTCATAGGCTCCAATCCAGGGAGGAATGCTATGCAGCTGTAGAAAAGGAACATCTAGCCATAGTGTGGGCACTGCAGAAACTTCAGCCTTATCTTTATGGAAGAAAATTCACTGTAGTTACAGATCACAATCCCCTAACATGGTTACACTGAGCCAGCCAGCAAAATGCCAAGTTGCTAAGATGGAGCTTAGCGTTACAAGCATATGATATGTCAGTGCAGTACCACAGTGGGATTAGCAATGCCAATGGAGATAGGCTATCATGACAGGGAATGGGGTAAGATATACTCAGACCTAACCTTCTCAAGCAACATTTCTCAAGGGTTGCTTGAAAAACTAGCTTGAGTTCTCGGAGGTGAGGGGGGTGTAAATAACTGAAGGGCTGCCAGCCCAGCCAGATAGAATTTTGTAAATAATTCTATGTCATTGTAAATATTAATGTAATCCACATGTTTGTTCTACAAATGTAAAGAGAACTATATGTTATGATTAAACTATATGTTGTTCTGAACTTCAGAAATGTAACCACAGTGCACTCTGCTGGAAGAAAACTGATAAATCAAGCATTGTATGACTGTTTGATCTCAAGCTCGGAGACAGGATGTCTGGACTAAGGAGTTATTTTTGTTGTCTTAGGACAAGAGTTAATTACTAGATTTTACATGTAAAATGTCTTTTATTGCTGTGGCTTCCTGTAGGTGCAGATTACAAAAATAAATGTCAATTTTGAGTTTCTGTTAGCCTGGGAAACTACATCAGAACTGTTAAGAATGATGTACTCTGAAATGACTCAGCAGTACTGTGTTATCAATTTAAGACTTTCCCAGAGAGAAAAATTAAGCATTTTCGATTTTGTCTGAACCTGGACACATCAACTCACCAGCACTCCACCTTTACTCTGTAAATAGGATCTTAGATCTTAGCATTTCTCTTAGAGTTAGATAGAAATTTAGCCAGATTAGTCTAGCTGTTTTCTATATTTATGTCATACTATCCTACAATAATATTTTAAAAGTTTCCTTTGATCTCTGAACTCTGTAATGTCATTGTGTTGAAGTAATAAGTATTGTCTTGTGTTTTTCTTCATTATTATTAATTTTTAAACCTTTCAACTGTGGCTGTTTTGTGTAGGGATAATTTAAGCTCTAGAGTATTTGCATGTAGTTAGTGATACTGTACTAAGCCACTCCAGAATAGCCTTAGCCCTGGGTTACACTTGCTATTTGGATAACAGTAATATTACACAGTGAAATTGGTCACCCTTTGGGAAGAGCCTTATAGTAGCTGGTATTAGTGGTTGATGGCAGTGATTTCTACCTTATAGTCTGGAGAGAAGGGTGCATAGCTGGAGAACCTCTGCCAGCCTTTCCCAGGAGTGTCTGTGAATTTGTATATAACTCATATCTCAATGTGTGTGTGCATGTCAGCAACTTGGACAGGGATATGAAGCACTGGTTGGACAGAGAGGGTGCTGGATGTTTTGGCTTTACCACTAGGCTGAGATCTGGACCCTATAGCTGTGCCAGTGGGGAGTCTTATTGAGGATATGGAGAGAAAGGGAGAAACCAGCCCCAGACTGACTGTGATCTCTGTGTGCTCTTAAGGGAAACTGTACTTTACTGTGTGTGCACTTGTTATCCTTTCCCAATGTGCACACCCCTCACTGGTGCTAGTGGTGAGGATTGAGGCTCCTTGATTACTGGGACAGTGCATGGACATCACATATACATATGCCAGCATAGCAAGGTGGAGTTTTGTAAAGAATTTTATGTTATTTGACTATCACACTGATTAGTACATATATCTGAGTTGAAAATATATTTGTAAAGTTATTTGTGTTAAAATGCATCAACAGTAGGTCCTGCTGGACAGAAATAATTTATGTATGTATAGTAGGTTGTATTGTTGTAATTGATCAAATGTTTATGTTTATCAGGTGGATTGGACACTCTAAAATTTGCCCTAGGTGTGACTGCGTGCATATGTGTGCCTTCTGTGGAAGGTTGGGCGCTGGACTGGCAACTCAACACCATAAAACTCCACTGCCAATCATGAGCGGACAGGTGATCTGCTGTGGCGACCCCTAACCGGGAAAAAGCCAAAAGAAGAAGAAAAAGAAGAAGTGAACCCTGGAAGGGGGGAAAGTTTGAAATTATGTTATAGCTTTCAGATGCTGCCACAGATCTTAACAAAGCTCTCTGTAATTTGCCAGAGTAAGGTGACCAGAGGTGGTGTCATCCTCTAATCAGCATCTGGTTTCTTTGGAACTCACACAACAGGACTTTGGAATCAAACAGTAAAGATTTCTGACAGAATATATATCTCACATATCCACACAGACAAAGAGAGACATCATCTGGCTTTTGCTGTGGTAAGACACTCAGCACACATCAGCTTGCCTTGCTTTAGTAAGTAGTTTAGTAAGAATAGTTTAGTATTTTTTCTGCCTCTGTGAGAAACTGTCCAGCTGTATTATTTTTATATCTCTGTGGTTGAAACTCTGTTGTTTATTGTATTGAGTATTCTCCTGTTTTCTGTTTTATAATTTATCATTAAATATTTGAATGTCTTTCATTGTGGCTGTTCTTTTAGAGAATACTTTTAACATCTTGAGATTACTTGTTTTAGTGACACTGTGGCTGCTCCTGAAAGCCTTGCTGCTTTGGTCACACCCTACAGTTTGTATTAGTATTAATTGTACACAGTATAATTGGGTACCCTTTGTAAGCGCCTTAGGGTAGCTGTCTGGTGGCAGCATGATTACCTCATAATATGGGCTGAAAGAGGCACAGCTAGTAAATATGTATCAGCTTTCCCCAGGTGTGTATCTGTGTGTGTGAAACTCAAATATCCAAGTGTGTGTGTCAGCTGCTGGGAACAGGGACACAGAGCTCTAAAGTGGTCAGTGTGGAGTTTTGTGTGGGTCTGGAGAGAGAAAGAGAGTCCAGCCCCAGCTCTGGAGTGTGCTCCCTGTGTGCTCTTTAGGCAAATTGTGTTTGGTGCAGGGAGCTACATCTGAAAATAATATGTAAATCTGTCTGTGCTCTTAGTGACCATCCATCACCAAAGTCAGTGGTGAGGATTGAGTCTCCTTGACTGCTGCCCTGGAGTAGGTTCCCATCACATATTGGAGGCAGCTGGGTGGGATATTAATTGAACTTCAGTAGCCAGTGTGCAGATGTCACTGATGGTGTGTGTACTCACAGCAGGCACAAGGTAAACATACAGAGTTTCATTTTCACAACAGTTTCATTTATTTTTGTTAGTTCAGTTTGGTCAGCGAAAGCAGGTAAGGATGTCAGCAGAGGATTACAAGCAAGCTTGAAAAGTACTAGTTGGCCAAGGTATGTGAAGCCAAAGGACTGGTGAATGCAACCTGATTAAAGAGGAAATTATTTCAGCCTTGGTCACAGCTGCAACACAGACCAGCAACCCGGAAGAGAACCATTGTAGTGATGAGGATGTACAGTCTTCAGAAACAGAACAATTCACCTTTTCCTCAGAGGAATTAAAAACCCACCTGGAGACTTGAACTGGAGGCCAAACATCTGGAAGAAGAATCAACAGAGAGACTGCGACATTTGGAGGTCAAAGAGAGAATGTGATGTTCAGAGGCCAACGAAAATGAGAAACAGTGCCAGCATGAGAGGGAGATGCTGACTCTTTGATAGGGTGATGTAAGTAATTGGGAAAGGAGTAACTGAACTCCAGAAGCAATAAAGGTCAGTAAATTTCTTCCACAGTTTACATAGGGTGGTGATTTTAATAGTTTTATTGGAAAGGGTATGTAAACAGTATAATGTTGATCAAGGACTCTGAGTACAATTCCTGAACCCTTACTCCATAGTAAAGTTGTAACTGCAGTTTCTAAATTGTCTGAAACTGATTGTTTACACTATAATAAAGTAAAACAATGTTTACTGGAATGTTTTAAGTTAACACTTGAAGCTTACAGAAAAAAATTTCGTGAGCATAGATGAAAGGGAGATGATGGTGTATGTGATTATATTGCTGAGTTAAGCACTTATTTTCATAGGTGTGTGAATGGGTGTCAGGTCACCACTTTTGAAGGGCTGGCAGACCTTTTGGTGAGGGAACAAGCTCTTAGGACTTTGCTTGAGGACATGACAATCTAGTTAGCAAACTGGGAGTTTAACTCTACAGATGAGCTGGGGAGATAAGGGGATCACTCCTTAGCAAGCAGAGCATCACTGCACAAGAAGGGGATACACAGTGCTGCACATGGTTACAGGGGAGCTCATGGTGGGCAGCCTAAACCACCCCAACAGAGTACATCAGTAACAGGAGAATCCACTAGTTCAAGTACACGGCCAGGACCATGGTTTAGATGTTTTAAATGCTACTAGAGAGGCCATGTAGCATACAAATGTCCACTGAGGCAAGTTGGGGAACAAAAGGTGAAGGAACCAGCAAGTGGGAATAATAGCATGCTAGTGGTAAGTTTTCTGGAGACAACAGGGGTACCAAATTATCACCAAAGTTTGTATCCTATTTTAGTGGATGGAAGACAGGCCACTGCTAAGAGAGACACAGCTCCTGAGATAACCATTGTGAAGCCTGCAGTGGTTAAAAAGGAGCAGTGCTTGCTTGGGCAATTCACACCAGTCAGAGCTTTAGGAAGGACCCCCTTCCAAATACCTTTGGCTAGGGTTCACCTTGACTGGGAAGGTGGAAAAGGATATAAGTGGGTAGGCGTGTTTGAAGATATTTCTGCAGATGTCTTGATAGGGAATGATTTTGATAATGCAGTACCTTGTGTGTATGCAGTTACATGCAGTCAGGCTTGGAGACAGGCATGTAGGTCACATAGATTGGGGAGACTCAGACAGACCCCACACCTGAAGCTGGGGCTGGTGAGGCGGCTATTTCAGGGAGGGAAGTATTGAGCCTGAAACTGAGCCACAGATGCTGGTAGACACTGATGTTCCCCTGGACAGGGTGACTGTAAGAGCAGAGGTGAGTGGTAGTATCCAAGCTGACAGTGAGGCACCACTGCCAGAAGAAACCAGACTTTCACTGGAAAGGGAGCTGGCAAGGGTCAAAAGATAGAACTGAGACAGGCTCAGCTTTCAGACCCTGCATTATGAGGCTTGAGGGAGGTAGCTAAGGAAGCACCTGATTCTCAAGGGAAAAGGGGAGACTGAATACTGGAACAAAGGGTTGCTGTATAGAGAGTGGACCCCTGAGGTAGGGGTAGAGGGTGAGGTAATATAGTAGTCTGTAGTGCCCAGAACTTACCATCTGGCACTTCTAGCCATAGCTTATGACATTCCTTTTCATAGCTTCATAGGTTCATAGGTGTGTAGTCAGCTAATGGCCCTGGGGCCTTTACAAGCCTAACCATAGGATTACCCTGGCATAGTGCCACCCAACCTTAGTTCCCAGTGCCTCTGTCGAGTAGAGCCACTGGTGTTAACCCCGGGGTGAATTTTCTGTCTCCCATCCACTCATCAAGATTTCTCTTGAAGACAGTCAGCCAGGTGCTCTGCTTGACATGTATGGGAAGTCTTTTCCATAGCATGGCCAGTCTCTGGGTTATGAACCTGCCCCTCCAGTATGTTCTGTTAATTGTGGTAATGAGGTTGAGGTCTCTGGAGCATGTGGTGTGGAGGGATTGGGATTTATTTAGATGTAACATTTCTAACATAGCTGGGTCAGACATGGCTTTGTAAGTCAAGCAGAGATCGCCTCTAAGTAGGCGATATGCGACAGAGAATAGTTGGAGTTTTTTGAGTCTGTCCATATAGGACAAGTGTTTAAGGCCTAGGATCCTCTTTGTGAGGTACTTTTGTGGCCTCACCAGTTGTTGCATGTGTCTAGTGAGGTACATGCCAAATGGGGCATTGTACTTGATGACTGGCCTAATGAGGGAAGAGTAGAGGGAGACAATGACCTCTTTCTTCCTGGATGCAAAACCCTTAGTAATGAGATGCGCCACATAGAAGGACTTTCTGACCACATTGGCAATGTGGTGATCAAAAGAGTGGTTGCTGTTAACCTGTGTCCCAGATCTCTTATAACATCTTCTGTATTCAGTGGACTACCATCAATGTGGTAATTCATGGGAACCGGGTTTTTCCCAAAGGGGATGACGACACATTTTTTGGCATTGAGCTTTTTGCAGGTCATACGGGCATAAAGTGTACCAAGAGATGTATTATGCAAAACTTTTATTGGCCTAGGATTTCAAGGGATGTAACAGGGTACTGCAGGACCTGAGAGCAGTGCCAAAAGGTAGGCAAGGCAGGAAACAAGGTCAAAGCTCCTTTAATGCCTTTGCCTGTGATTGAGGAGCCATTTCAGAGGGTAGCTATGGATATTGTGGGACCACTGAGTACCCCAAGTTCCACAGGGAAGATTATGCTACTAGATACCCTGAGGAAGTGGGTATGTCCTCCATCGAGGCAGAGAAGGTGCAAATGCTTTGTTAGAGATTTTCAGCAGGGTAGATTTCCCGAGAGAAATACTGACCATCTGAGGGCCAATTTCATGTCAGACCTGCTGGCTTGTCTGTGGAAGTGCTGTGGGGTGAAGCATCTAAAGACCACCCCTTACCACCACAAGACAAATGATCTTGTGGATAGGTTAAACTCTACACTAAATACCATGCTACAGGTGTTTGCAGACCAGTTTAAGAGAGAATGGGACAAATATTTGCCCATCTGCTGTTTGCATACAGAGAGGTACCTCGGGAATCCACAGGTTTTTCACTCTTTGAGTTGCTGTATGGGTATGGGGTAAAGGGGCCTTTAGATTTGATTCGTGAAGAGTGGGAGGGTGAGTGTGAATCCCAGAAGGAGTCTGTTGTGGTATGCATCGTAAACCTCAGGACAAGGCTTAGGAAGCTCATGGGCTTGGCCCAGGAGAACCTGGCAGGAGCCCAACAATAGAAAAGGTCTGGTATGACAGGAATGCTTGAGCTCAACAGTATGCTATGGGACAGCAGGTGATGGTTCTTATTCCTGTCAGACACAATATGCTGCAAGCAGAGTGGGATGGACCCTTCAAAGTGGTAAGGAAGGTCAGTGATATTAATTACATGGTAAACCTGCTAGGCAGGAGCCCAAATTGTACCATACTAACACGATGAAGCCTTACTGTTTTCAAAGGGGGGGGGTGTGATGTTATGAGGTAGTGCCGTCTGTGCCAGGGAGAGTAGGTCAGTACATGTGTAAATATACCAGCATAGCTAGCTGGAGTTTTGTAAAGAATGTTATGTTATTTGACTATCACACTGATTTGTACAGATGTTTGAGTTAAAATAGATTTGTAAGGTTACTTGAATTAAAAATGCATCAACATTATGTCCTCCTTGACAGAAAGAATGTATACCTGTATATTAGGTTGTATCATTGTAACTGGTCAAATGTGTATGTTTATAAGAGAACCCTGGAAGGGTGAAAAGTTTGAAATTGTGCTATAGCTATCAAATGCTGCCACAGATCTTAACAAAGCCCTGTATGTGTACTTTAGCAGAGTCAGGTGACCATCGGTGATGTTATCCTCTAACCAGCATCTGGTTTCTTTCACACAGCTGCACTTTGGAACCTGACAGGATAGATTTCTGACAGGATATATATCTCACACATCCACACAGACAAAGAGAAAAATCATTTGGCTTTGCTGTGGTAAGACACTCAGCACACATCAGCTTACCTTGCTTTAGTAAGCAGTCAGGGAACAGTAATCCTTTAGTTGGGGACATTGAGAATAGTTTAGTATTGTTTTCTGCATATGTGAGAAACTATCCAGCTATATTATTTTTTATATCTCCGTGGTTGAAACTCTGTTGTTTAATGTATTCAGTATTCTCCTGTTTTATAACTTATCATTAAATATTTTAATACCTTTCGTTGTGGCTGTTCCTTTAGAGAATACCTTTAAGATCTTAAGAGTACTTATGCTTGTTTTAGTGACACTGTGGCTGCTCTTGAAAGCCTTTCTGCTTTGGTCAAACCCTACCATTTATATTAGTATTAATTTTACACAGTATAATTGGGTACCCTTTGTAAGAGCCTTAGGGTAGCTGACTGGTGGCAGCATGATTACCTCAGAGTCTGGGCAGAAAGAGGCACAGCTAGTAAATCTGTGCCAGCCTTTCCCAGGTGTGTATATGTGTGTGTGTGAAACTCAAGTATCAACGTGTGTATGTCAACTACTGGGAAAAGAGACACAGAGCTCCAAAGTGGTCAGTGTGGAGTTTTGTGTGGGTCTGGTGAAAGATAGAGAGTCCTGCCCCAGGTCTGGAGCATGCTCCCTGTGTGTTCTTAAGGGAAATTGTGTTTGGTGCAGGGAGCTGCATCTGAAAATACTTTGTGAATCCATATTTGCTCTTAATGACTGTTCCTCACTGGAGTCAGTGTTGAGGCTTGAGTCTCCTTAATTACTTGCCTGGAGTAGGGCCCTTTCACAACTTACATGAAAAATGTTCTATTTTAAAAAATGGAAATGTGTAGAGCATCCAAGCTTAATTTTGAGCACATATGTTCAAACAGGATGGTATGCATTTGTCAAGATCAGTGAACAGAATTTTTGCAGCAGATATTTTGCAATATTTGCCAAACACAAAACATGATTTTTTGCCAGGTTGAAAATTTAAGAGTTCATAGATAACAACTTTTGATGCATCTCTGATGGTTGTTATTGCTAGGAGTATTCATATCATTTTTATTGGATAATTTGCTACATTCCCACAAGATTGTTGTTGTTATTGTTTGTGAAACATGGTTAAAGATAAAATGACTGGAAGCCAGTTCTGCCAGGGTATAAGTACTTGTGATTATTACAAGTTCAGTGATAACACCAGTACTATAGTTTGTGTAATTGTGACAATAAAGACAACCCTGGAACATGTAACAATTGAAGTGTATGACCACCAAAGTCAATCACTGATGACCTAGAGGAATTCATAATTTCTTGCATGAAATACAGGAGGGAAGAATAATAGTGGCTGGGGACTTAAATTTACTAGAAACAGACTGGAATAATATTGATTCAACAACATTAGTAAGTTAATTATTCACAATGTATATTCAAGAACAACAATTGCTTCAAATTCTAAAAATAATCTACCAGGGAGTGGAACATACTAGATTGTTTGTACTCCTAAAGAAATTACTTTTACTTCATGTCGAGTTTTTTGAAATCTAAAGCAATGCACAGAAGATTAAATACAGATTATGTGGAAGCAAAACATTAACTATGCAAGATTGATTGGAGTGATGTGTTCAGTAGAAAAACTGTGGTACGAATGTAGAAAGTATTGAAAGGAAAATTGTTTGAGTGCAAAAAAAATCCCAAAAATGTTTAACATCAGGATCCAGTCATACAATGTCAGGGAGATATATTTCCATAAGAACAAGATACCCAATTAAGGTGAAAGACAAAAAAATATAAGAAATGGAAAAGAGGTCAAACTCTAACTTTGAAAACTGAAATAAGATGGGAAAGCAAATTAAGCGTAGCGTGAGACAAGATTAAGAAAGATTTGAAAAAATGTATATAAAGATATTGAGCATAACAGGAAACCTTTGTATAGATATATAAGGTATGAAAGGAGTAAAGACATACAAAATGATAAACTGTGTATAGATTCTGAAATTTATTCTCAGCCAAAATAGATTTTATATATATATTTACAAAATCTTATGCAAAACAGTTTGGCTCCACAAAGGGGCTGATAACCTCTTCTAGTGATATCCAGGTAACCTCAGATACTGGAATCAAATTAGATTATATTGAAAAAGAGCTATGTAAACTGTATCCAAACAAAGCACAAAGAGGAGACAGAATTGGTAATAATGATCTGAGAACACTTCAGCAAGAACTTATAGTACCATTATATCTGTTATTTACTAGGTCATATAAATATAGTTAGATTCCTCAAGATTGGAGACATGCACTTATTAAAACCTGTCTATAAGGGAAAGGGGAATAGGACAAACCCAGAGGCATATAGACCCTTAAGTCTACTTTAATGTTGTGGAAAATAATGGAGAAGATAATACTGGATAACTTATTGTCAGTACTGCATAGGTTGAAAATAGATTACCACCTTAACATGATGCTCTATAACAATATAATAAGTTATGAATGGAAATTATGCTAAGATGTAATTTATATAGATTTAACTTTAGCATTTGATCATGCATGAAACACTAGTCAATAAATTAGAACAACTGGGTATTGATTTACTTTTGATAAGATGGATGGCTGCATGGTTTACAAATAGGACCTGGCAAGTGTCATACAGCAATTGGACTGGTAAAGTTTTGGTTAAAGTCAGTGTGTCCACCAAGGCTGTGTCCTAGGCCCTTACTTGTTTAGATTGTATCTTTCAAATCTATGCTTTTCATCCTATGTGTTCTACAGTCTGTATGCAGATGACTTGAAATTGGGTAAATGGATTACATGTGTTAACAGATAGGGCATGTCTGCAAAAGAACTTGACTAAATTGACCATTTGGGCACATGAGAATAATATGCTAATAAATACATCAAAATCTAAGCAAATGAGATTCGGGAGACATCAATTGAAAGGTGAGTATTTAATACAGCACACAGTGATTGAAACTGTAAATTCATTTAAGGACCTGGGTATATGAGTACATCCGGCTTTGGGTTTTTCTAATCATATCAACCAATTGGTTAATGATTGTTATAGAACTACAGGCTGTATAAAAAGATTTATAATAAGAAATCAGAAATGATGAAGTCAGTGTTTGTAATTACATTGGACTCAAACTTGAGTATGGAATAATAATATGGAATCCTTATAAGAAAACAAGCACAAGTAATCTGGAAAGAGTACAATGGAAATATACCAAGGGCATTCATGAATGTGAAAATTTAACATGATGAAAGACTAAAATATCTGAACTTGTACAGTGTCTCTTATAAATATTAAAGAGAAGATCTTATTCAGGTATATAGGACTTTTAGAGTCAATTACCTCTGAGAATGTTTGGGGTTATCAAAAAGTAGTAAAGAATCATCAGACAACCTATGTGAGGATTCTATAAGAATGACAAGTATACTATTTGGTTCCCTGACAGAGTAGCTGATACATGTAACAGATCGCCAAATTACATTAAAACAAGGACTAGTTCAGATAGTTTTAAGAGCAGCCTGGACACTTGTTATAGGAACAACTGTTCTGGTATATTGGCAGGCTAGAAGGGCATTAATGCTCATGGTTGAAATATTTGTATGTATATATGTGTGAAGACTGGGGGAAGATGGGCGAAGGCTGCCAGCCTAGTCAAATAGAATTTGATACATAATTCTATCATTTGTATATATAAATGTAAAATACAGGCTTGTGTTCTTAAATAAAAGACAACACTGGAAAATGTGAACTTCAAGATTGTTGCAACATTGTCATCTGCTGTAAGGAAAACTAAGCCAAGCATTTCAAATGTTCTTTGAAGTTAAACTTATCTAAATAGTGGTGCCGAATCGGCTGGCTGAACACATTCTTTCTATTGTCTTAACTTAAGGAATAATTGCTAGAGTGTACATGTGAAATGTCTTTTATTGCTGTAGTTTCCTGAGCAAGTGTTAGATTGCTAAATAATGCAGTTTGTTGGCCTGGGAACTCCAGACTAAGTGCCAAAATGATGCAATGTGTATACTGGGAAAACCTAAGTGTCAAAATGATGTAATTTGGGAGGGCCTAGCAAAGATGTTTATAAGTGAGTTTAAAAACTATTATTGAGAGAGAGACTGTGAGCATTTTGATCTTGATATCAAAGTTATCAGCACTCTGCCTGTTGTCTTATGTAAGTAGTGTCTTAGAAGTATGTTTTCTTGTAGTAATAGCTAGCAACTTAGAAGAAAGTTAGACAAGTGTTTTTCTGTTATATCAGAACTTTCCTACTGTATTGTTTTAAGTTTCTGTGTGATCTCTGAACTCTTAGATATCACTGTGGTGTAGTAGTATTGTCTTGTGTTTTTAATTATTTATTATTAAATATTTTAAAACCTTTACCTGTGGCTGGTTTGTGTAGAGATAAGTAAGCTCTAGAGTACATTGCATATTTATAGAGTTTATTGAAATAAGCCACTCTAATAAGCCTTAGACTGAATAGTCACATTACCAATTGGATAATAATATTGCACAGTAATAATTGGACACCCTTTTAAGGGCCTTTGGGTAGCTGATAAGTATTAGCTGGTGGTGGCAGAAATTACTACCATATGGTCTGGGTAAAGGGGCACAGCTGGAGAATCTGTGCCAGCCTTTCCCAGGAGTGTCTGTGAAGTTGTATAAATACTTATCTCAAAGTGTGTGTGGTGTTTCAGCTACCTGGGCAGGGACACAAAGCACTGGTGGGACAGAGAGGGTACTGATGGTTAGCTTGCCAGCTAGGCTGAGATCTTGACCCTATAGCTGTGCCAGTGAGGAGTCTCATTAGGGACCTGGAGAGGAAAAGAGCAACCAGCCCCAGACTGACTGTGATCAATGTGTGCACTTAAGGGAAACTGTACTTTACTGTGTGTATTTGTTATCCTTTCCTCTTATATGAGACACCCTCCCTGGTGTTAGTGGTGAGGATTGAGGCTCCTTGATTGCTGGGCCAAGGCATGGTCATCACATTTCTGGTGGCAGTGAGGGGATAAGATATCCTCACATTTCTGGTGGCAGTGGTTGGGATAAGATATCCACACATTTGTGGTTTACAGTGGTTGGGATAAGATATCCTCATTTGTGGTTTGCAATGGTGTGGGTAGTGTGAATCCTGTAGCTTATGTACAGTGATCTCTGAAGGCATTTTGTACTCTAAATCAGCCACGCAGTGTATACTCAGAGTTCAGATCATAATTGTTTTATTTCTTTTGTTAGCTTAGTTAGTCAGGGTGAGCAGGCAGCATGTCAGCAGAGGAGTATAGAAAGCTGACAAGGAGCCAGCTGGTGGAGATGTGCCAGGCTAGGGGATTGGTGCATGGAAACCTGACTAAGGCAGACCTGATTGCAGCCTTGGTTACAGCGGCATCAGAAAACATCATCCATGAGGACAATCAGACTGGCAGTGGAGATACAATATCCTCAGAGAATGGACAGCTCAACCTTTCTGTGAAGGACAATCAGACTGGCAGTGGAGATACAATATCCTCGGAGAATGGACAGCTCAACCTTTCTGCAGTGGATGTAAAAATCCAGCTGGAGTTAAAGAGACTTGAGTTGGAGGTCTGGCGTTTGGAGATAAAAGCTGAAGGAAAGGAGTGTCAGAGGAAGCTTGAGAGGGAAATGCTGACTCTTCATCAGAGTCATGGAGGTAATGGGGAATGGAGTAACTGGACCCCAGAAGCACAACAGGTCAGTAAATGTCTTCTGCAATTTAAAGAGGGGGATAAATTTGATAGTTTCATTCACATGTTTGAAAGAGTATGCAAACAGTATAGTGTTGACCAAAGGCTCTGGGTATGGTTCCTGATCCCCTTACTCCATGGGAAAGCTGTAATTTGTATATCACAAATGCCTGACACTGTCTGTTTTGATTATACTACTGTAAAAAATGTCTTTTACAATGTTTTAAGCTAACACCTGAAATGTATAGGAAAAAGTTTTGTGAGCATAGACGCAAGGCAGATGAAAATGTATGTGAGCATGTTGCTGAACTGAGCACTTATTTCCATAGCTGGGTGAGTGGATGTCCGTTCACCACTTTTGAAGGGCTGGCAGACCTTTTGGTGAGGGAACAAGCCCTTAGCACTTTGCCTGAGGACCTGAGGATCTGGTTAGCTTATAGGCAATGTGCTATTTCAGATGAGTTGGGGAAGAAGGGAGACCTATACCTTGCAAGCAGGGCAGCTCTGCACAGGAACGAAACCCCCAGTGCTGCTCATGGGTCTAAAGGAACCCATGGCAGGCAGCGCAGACTGCCCCAACAAAATATTCCAGTAGCAGGGGAAGCCACTAGTCCAGGTACATGTCCAGGAGCTAGGGTTAAATGTTTTGAATGCAACCAGTGGGGCCATGTGGCATACAGGTGTCCACGGCGGCAAGGTGGAGAACCAAAGGTGAGGGAGCCAGTAAGTGGGAAAGACAAAATGCCAATAGTGGGTTGTCTTGAGACAAAAGGGGTATGGAACTACCATCCTACAGATGTCCTGAGAGGGAAGGATTTGGATGAGGCATTACCATGTACTTATGCAGTTATATGCAGTGAGGCTAGGAGACAAGCATGTGGGTCTGGTAGCCTGGGGGAGACCCAGACAGACTGCATACTTGCAGCCAGGACTGCTGAGGTTGTTACTTCAGGGAGGGAGGTACTTTGTAGCAGTGAGAGTGAATGTGAGCCACAGCTGCTAGTGGGTACTGATGTTCTTTTGGACAGGTAACTGCAAAGATAGAGGCGAATAGCAGTACCCAGGCTAACAGTGAGGCACCACTGTCAGAGGATGCCAGACTTCCTGTGGAAGGGGAACTGGGAAGGGTTACAAGGAGAGAGTTAAGACAGGCTCAGCTCTCAGACCCTACATTGCAAGGCCTGAGGCAGGTAGCTAGGGAGGCACCTGATTCTCAAGGGAAGGGGGAAGCTGTATACTGGGACAAAGGGTTACTATACAGAGAGTGGACCCCTGAGGGAGGGCTAGAAGGTGAGAGAGTACAGCAGTTGGTAGTGCCTAGAGCCTACCAGCTGGCACTTCTAGTCATAGCCCATGATATTCCCTTTGCAGGTCATATGGGCATAAAACGTACAAAGAGGTATATTATGCAAAACTTCTATTGGCCTGGAATTTCCAGAGATGTAACAGGGTACTGCAGGACCTGTGAGCAGTGCCAAAATGTAGGCAAGGCAGGAGACAAGGTGAGAGCTCCTTTGATGCCTTTGCCTGTGATTGAGGAGCCATTTCAGAGGGTAGCTATGGATATTGTGGGTCCTCTGAGTACCCCAAGTTCCACAGGGAAAAAGTATATCCTAGTGGCAATGGATTATACTACACAATACCCTGAGGCAGTGGTGTTGTCCTCCATTGAGGCAGAGAAGGTGGCAAATGCTTTGTTAGAGATTTTCAGAAGGGTGGATTTCCCAAAAGAAATACTGACTGACCGAGGTGCCAATTTCATGTCAGACCTGCTAGCTTGTCTGTGGACATCCTGTGGGGTGAAGCACATGAAGACCACCCCCTACCATCCCAAGACTAATGGTCTGGTTGAGAGGTTAAACTCTACTATCAAGTCTATGCTATGGGCATTTGCAGATCAGTTTAAGGGGGAGTGGGACAAATATTTGCCCCATCTGTTGTTTGCTTACAGAGAAGTTCCCCAGGAATCCACAGGTTTTTCACCCTTTGAGTTGCTGTATGGGCGTAGGGTGAGGGGACTTCTAGATTTAATTCGAGATGAGTGGGAAGGTGAGTGTGAGTCTCACAAGGAGTCTGTTGTGGCATTATGTCCTAATCCTCAAAACAAGGCTCAGGGAACTCATGGGCTTGGCCCAGGAGAACCTGGCAGAAGCCCACCAACAGAAAAAGGTGTGGTATGACAGGAATGCACAAGCTAGAGAGTATGCTGTGGGGCAGCAGGTAATGGTTCTCATTCCTGTCAGACAGAGCAAGCTGCAAGCAGCTTGGGAGGGACACTACAAGGTGGTAAGAAAGGTAAGTGATGTTAACTACATGGTGGAAGTGCTAGGCAGACAGCAGGGGCACAAATTGTACCATGTTAACACGATGAAACTTTACCATGATAGGGAGGTCCTTGTGTTGAGCATTTGCAGTGGATTGCAAGAGGCATCTGAGGGAGATCTGGGGACTGATCTCCTCAGGGAAGGTTGTGCTGACACCTCGGTGGAAGGGGTAGCAATGTCCCAGCTGCTGTATCCTACCCAGGTTTGAGAAATCCAAGCAGTGTTGCAGGAATTTGGGGACATGTTCACTGGGAAACCAGGGGGCATCCACATGGTGCAGCACCAGGTGGATACAGGACCCCAAAAGCCTATTAGGCAGGCCCCTTATAGGGTGCCTGAGGGAGTCAATCAGACTCTGAGGGAGGAGGTATAGGAGATGTTGGAACTAGGGATGATTCAAGAGTCCAACAGTCCCTGGGCCTCGCCAGTGGTGCTGGTGCCAAAGAAGGATGGCAGCACCAGGTTCTGTGTGGATAACAGGAAATTAAATAGTCACACAGTCAGATGCTTACCCCATGCCTAGGACAGATGAAGCCCTAGTGGAGCTGGGTGGGGCTAAGTATCTTACCACCACTGATCTTACCAAGGGTTATTGGCAGGTGCCCTTGACTCCCAGTGCTAGAGAGAAGTCAGCCTTTGTGACTCCTTTTGGCTTGTATGATTTCACAAAGATGCCCTTTGGGATGAAGAATGTTGCAGCGATTTTTCAGAGGTTGGTGGATAATATCCTAGCAGGAGCAGGAGGGTTTGTCTTTGCCTACCTAGATGATATTGCTATCTACAGCCATTCCTGGCCAAAGCACCTTCAGCATGTCAGGGAGGCGCTGGGAAGACTACAGACGGCAGGGTCGACCATTAAGCCGAGTAAATGTCAGGTGGGTATGGTAAAGGTCTCCTACCTAGGACATAGGGTGGGGAGTGGTAAGATAAGGCCAGAACCTGCCAAAGTGGAAGCTATTCAGGTATAGCCTGCACCTGTTACCTAAAAGCAGGTGAGGGCATCTTAGGGACAGCAGAGTACTACAGAAAATTTGTCCTTAGTTATCGTACCATAGCTGCTCTCCTTACAGACCTGACAAGGAAGAACAGACCAGATAAGGTAGTGTGGACCCCAGCATGTGAACAGGCATTCCAGAAGCTTAAAGAAGCTTTGGGAGGACCCCTTGTGTTAGCCAGTCCAGATTACAGCAAAGAATTTGCTGTGCAGGTGGATGCTTCAAACCATGGGGTGGGGACTGTACTTAGCCTGATTTCTTCCAGAGGGGGAAGAGCACCCAGTGGTTTACCTCAGTTGTAGGCTCCAACCCCGGGAGGAATGCTTTGCAGCTATAGAAAAGGAATGTCTAGCTATAGTGTGGGCATTGCAGTAACTTCAGCCTTATCTGTATGGAAGACGGGTAATCACCACACGCCAAGAAGGATAGCCTCACTCCGTTGAAACACTCCGTTTATTGCAATAAGAAACAGCACAAACCACATTAACGCTGACACACTGTAGTAAAACGTTTTCGTCGTGAACTTCATCAGAAGAAACAAACAAGTGTGACACAAAACACCCTTGTTTTAATTTGCATTACAATGTTTTCTTAAGGTTTTGTATTTTTACTATGTATTTTATTATCTATTTTAATATTTAATACATACATTTGTCTGACATATTAATTTTTATTCATAGGATCATGTTCATCAGTTTTATTATTACTATTGCATTTTAAGATATATTTTTAAAAATGAAGATGAATGTGTTCAACCAATTAAGTTTTTTATTGGATAATTAATTAATTTATGTGTATATATATACAAGGGTGTTTTGTGTCACACTTGTTTGTTTCTTCTGATGAAGTTCACGACGAAAACGTTTTACTACAGTGTGTCAGCGTTAATGTGGTTTGTGCTGTTTCTTATTGCAATAAACGGAGTGTTTCAACGGAGTGAGGCTATCCTTCTTGGCGTGTGGTGATTACCCGTTTACCAGTTCTTTGCTGCACCACTTTCCACCTTGTGTTTCCTTATCTGTATGGAAGAAAATTCACTGTAATGACAGATCACAACCCTCTAACATGGTTGAACAGAGCCAGCCAGCAAAATGCCAAGTTGCTAAGATGGAGCCTGAGTTGCAAGCATATGATATGTCAGTGCAGCACTGCAGTGGGATTAGCAATGCCAATGCAGATGGGCTCCCAAGACAGGGAATGGGGTGAGGTACACCCAGATAGACCTAACCCTCTCAAGCGGTGTTTATCAAGGGTCACTTGAAAAACTAGCTTGAGTTCTCCAGGCGGGAAGAGATGTGAAGATTGGGCTAAGATGGGCGAAGGCTGCCATCCTAGTCAAATAGAAATTGATACATAATTCTATCATTTGTATATATAAATGTAAAATACAGGCTTGTGTTCTTAAATGAAAGAAAACACTGGAAAATGTGAACTTCAAGATTGTTGCAAAATTGCCATCTGCTGTAAGGAAGACTAAGCCAAGCATTTCAAATGTTCTTTGAAGTTAAAATGATCTAAATAGTGGTGCCGAAGCGGCTGGCTGAAGACATTCTTTCTATTGTCTTAACTTAAGGAATAATTGCTAGAGTGTACATGTGAAATGTCTTTTATTGTTGTAGTTTTCTGAGCAGGGGTTAGATTGCTAAATGATGCAGTTTGTTGGCCTGGGAACTCCAGACTAAGTGTCAGAATGATATAATGTGTATACTGGGAAAACCTAAGTGTCAAAAATTATGTAATTTGGGAGGGCCTAGCAAAGATGTTAGTGAGTTTAAAAACTATTGTTGAGAGAGAGACTGTGAGCATTTTCATCTTGATATCAAACTTATCAGCACTCTACCTGTTGTCTTATGTAAGTAGTGTCTTAGAAGTATGTTTTCTTTTAGTAATAGCTAGGAACGTAGAAGAAAGTTAGACAAGTGTTTTTCTGTTATATCAGAACTTTCCTACTGTAGTGTTTTAAGTTTTTGTGTGATCTCTGAACTCTTAGATATCACTGTGGTGTAGTAGTATTGTCTTGTGTTTTTAATTATTTATTATTAAATATTTTAAAACCTTTACCTGTGGCTGGTTTGTGTAGAGATAAGTAAGCTCTAGAGTACATTGCATATTTATAGAGTTTATTGTAATAAGCCACTCTAATAAGCCTTAGACTGAATAGTCACATTTGGACACCCTTTTAAGGGCCTTTGGGTAACTGATAAGTATTAGCTGGTGGTAGCAGAAATGGGTAAAGGGGCACAGCTGGAGAATCTGTGTCAGCCTTTCCCAGGAGTGTCTGTGAAGTTTTATAAACACTTATGTCAAAGTGTGTGTGGTGTGTCAGCTATCTGGGCAGGGACATGAAGCACTGCTGGGACAGAGAGGGTGCTGGAGGTTAGCTTGCCAGCTAGGCTGAGATCTGGACCCTATAGCTATGCCAGTGGGGAGTCTTATTGGGGACCTGGAGAGCAAGAGATCAACCAGCCTCAGACTGACTGTGATCTCTGTGTGCACTTAAGGGAAATTGTACTTTACTGTGTGTATTTGTTATCCTTTCCTCTTATATGAGATGCTCTCCCTGGTGTTAGTGGTGAGGATTGAGGCTCCTTGATTGCTGGGCCCAGGTGTGGTTGCCACAATATGTATGCATGCTCATGAGTCTGGCAGACAGAAGACTGTTCAAACAGCCTCTCCAATCCTCCTGGGTCCCATACATTTTGTGAAGAAGTAGAAATTAGACTCTGGCATGATATTTACTTATTCTGCAACTCAATGTGAAACCAGATTGAGTTAGAGGTCCCTTTAGCTCTAATGTATTGACAGCCTACCACTGCCTTTGAATACAAAAGTAATTCAGCCATATTGACCCCCCCCCCGATAGACAGATGCAAACAGTTTTTTTTTCTGTGTTATTCTAAGTCTGTTACCTTGCCAGATAAGCCCCATTAAAAGCTTCTGCCACTTTCTTGGATATGGTGAAAGAGTGACATGAGGTAAATGCTTAAGAATCAGCAGTGTTTTAGGGAAAAATATCATTTTGTCTATCTGAACTCTGTTCAAAAAAGGGAAGCTTTACCACTCCAGAGTCTTAGATTTTAAATAACTAGACAGAGGTTTTACATTGATTGGGATAATCTACACTATTTCTACATCTAGCCAAACACACAGATACACTACCCTTGGAGCTATACTACAAGGTGCATCTACCTATTCCTTTAAATCCTGGTAAGCTTGCATAGTTAGAGGAAATGGCTTAGTTTTGGAAATATTCAGCTTCAAATCAGTAACTTTAGCAAAATCCTGGAAGGAGTTCAGTTTCCTGCCTAGGCTGGAGTGGAGTGAGGAGAACCAAATCACACAGTCCTGCTCAAACCAGGAAGTGAGATTAGAGGTAGAAGGGGATAGGAGAATAGCATCTTCCACATGTACCTCCTTCAAATACTCATCTAAAGTTGATATTGCTAGACAAACAACAATGGTGAATGAGGGCACCCTGTCTCATGCCCCTCTTTAAGTCTAAAGGAGTCAACAATAAACCATGAGGTAATGCTTAATGATGCAACACCTGACATTTGGTAATGAATTGCTTAGGGCATCTCAATCTACTGCCCACTGGAAATTCCACTCAGTTTAGTCAAAATACCTTCCGAAAATCTACTAAGAGAGCTCCTGCCCTGTCTGTTCTCCTCTTTTGAATGTTTAGCCACAGACAGATTAGGTCCAGACCTCCTGCTCTAGATTTAATAAAGCCCTGATAATTTGAGGAAATATAACATGGTAAAATCATTTCTAACCATTTCACCAGAATTTTGGAAAGTGTTTTTATTTTGAGTTACAACAAATATATTGGATGATAATTACCTATTTGACATCTGTACTTGCTCAGCTTGGGTATAAATATTACCTTAGAAATGCTCACTTCCCATGGGAACTATCCTAACCGTTCAGCCTGGGAGAAGTACTGAAACTAGGGTTCAGCCAACAGCTCCTCATATACCTTATAAAAGTCTGGGATCAATCCATCCAACCCAGGTGCCTTCCCCTTAGTTAAATTACCAGCTGCATGTTTTATTTCCAGGAAATGTGCTCCTTTAACCTCTGGATGTTTTTCTCAGCAAGTATTTTAATATTTATATTAGTTAGAAATGAATGGCGCTCCCTATAGGAAAATGGCTCAACCTTAAAGTGGGTATGGCTGTACTCCCAATTAAATAAATGGTCAGTCTGCTATCAGTGATGATCCTCTGTGTATTATCATAAACTCTAGTCACCACTAAATCAGATGTCCTATCTTGTAGTCTTCTAGCTAAAACTTTAGGGGAAGTAAGACATTGTACCCAGAAAAAAAATTTGCATCTCTGCCATCTTTCATAGCTCTTATTCATATCTACAGTTTTCAGTAAAGATTTGGTAGTTTTTATTTGCACCTGTGAAAATCTTTCCCCCCTACAGCCTGATAGTTTGTATCTATCCATTATCTCTGAGCTCAGATTCATATCTGTGGTAAGCATCTGTGTGGTTACCAACTGGGCTCTAGCAAAACTTTGACATAAGCCCTTGAGGGCAGCTTTAAAGGTAAACCATTACTTCCTAACGCTTTGCTTCTGGTGCTCATTCATTCTTCAGTACTTGAAAATCCATTTAGAAATCACTTTCATCTTATTAACATCCCCCAAATATAAAAGATCAAATTTCCAGTCCTCCTCTTCAGATAGCTTGCTGTGATCATACAGTGGTTAGTACCCTGCCTTGTGGCTGCAGCAACCTCAGTCTGAATCCGAGTCATGGCAGTGTGTAAAGTAGTGGGAGATTCACTTTAGGGGAGGTTGGCATAATGGTTAAGGTGTTTATCTTGCAGACACAAGGTGCAGGGTTTAATTCTCACATGGGGTAATTGACTAAGCTTAATATAACCCAAAAGGGTAGCTAGCCTAGTACTAATCTATGAACCTATGAGTCTTCTTACCCAACACTATGTCCAAATACACCATAGAGGGATCTGACAGAGGAAAGAGAAGACACTCCCCCGGTAGTTTAACATGGGACCAAATCCTTTTTTTTAAACACCTTTATTGAATCATCACTTGTGACACAGGCAAATTTACGTTTATACAATGGGACCAAATCCATGTACAGAATGATCATATTGATCCTACTCACCCTCCTCCCTGGTGGCATAAAACATATAGTCTTTGGAATCTAGATGTAGAACTCTCCATGTATCCTCCAAATGCTACTTTTCCATATGAAACATCAAAGGCTTGGACTTATAGGGATATCTTTCAATTCCTGCTGGGTGGCTGTCTAGCCACAGGTCACTGTTAGTGTTGAAATACCCACATACAAGTGCAGGCAAACCACTCCTTTGTAGCAGCTCAAGACAATCAGTAAATTCTCTCCAAGCAGCTGTACTGTTGTCACTGGATTTGTAATAACATCTCAGTACTAATCTCCTCATCTCACTTTAACCACTAATAATGTCCATCTACCATCCTTATCTTTCTTGCTAAACTCTGGTGCCCATCTTAAAGAGGAATGGAGAGATATGCAAAAACCTCTTTTGGCTGCAATAATCCTACTATGAAATATTTTACCCTTCTACCATTTTCCAAATATTTGCAGGATAACTTAAGCTTTATCTTCAGAATAAAGCTAACTGTACTGAATATTTGACAAGCAAGAAGGCTAATGTTTTGGGTTTGGTGGAACAAATCAAACTCTTACTATTGATTGTAGCAGTTCTTAACTTCCTATCCTCTAAAAACACTGGCTCCCTCAGTTCTGCCCCCCTTCCCCCATGTCTGTACAGAATGATCAACCCATCACTACCAAAGTAGCTGCTAATAGTTAGTTATTCCCACCATTCAATCACAAAAACAAACTGAACCTCAAAACTAGTCTCCAATAATCTAATGAAATGAACAAACAAGTAATAACAAGGACTAAGCACATCAAGCTGAGAAGCAACAATCACCCTCTCCTTCCCACAAACCAGATATATTCAGTCTTTCACCAGAACATTCACTGTCCTCTAAAATGGAAAAAAAATATCCATTGTCATGATGTCCTCTCCAACAAATACCCATCAAAGTTTATATGAAATGAATGAAAATGTATGTAAATGTTCACACCTTCAAACTGAAAAAAATTCAGTTTGCATTATGGGTAGTTGCAACAATATCCAGAGCCTGAGTGTAACCAAGTATCTTCAGTCGCCCCTATATCTTCCAAGGTGACCCCCTGCCAGGTCTTAGGAACTGACATGAAGAGAGTTCTTATTAACACCCTCTGTTGGCAGATAGTGGCTGACCTCTTTTCCAAATAGTCACTGTTGACCCCCTCTGTGACTAACTGGCTTAAGCTGCTAATGGTGGCACAGCTTTCTTTTCTTGCCCAGTGGTAATTTGGAGAGAATGAAGGACTGTTGTCACTCCCTTTTCTTATGGTCCAGTTATCCCCCTCTATTTGATTTGACCACCTCAGCAAAAGTCTTTTTTATGGGATTCCACCTAATCCTTAAGGAAAACAGCAATATCTGTAGGAAAAAAAAACATGGTGCCCAGGGAGGCTGTACCCTTGTTAACTCATCTGGGAAGAAATGCTTATTCCTGCTTCTTTTGCACACACACACACACACACACACACACACACACACACACACACACACACACACACACACAAAAAAAAAGCAAATCACTTTCCAGATGTTTTTATGTGGATACAAATACTTATACCAGAAGGAAATTGCTGGAAATTAAACAGATTACTAGAACAAGCTGGTGGCTTGAATCTCTGTTGTGTGCATTTGGCCAGCCTTAGGCATAGGCCAGCTAGGTGGCCACCAAGGGCGCCACTCTAGCAGGGGTGCTTTTCCAGTAATTTGGATCATTTAGGTAGACCAGGATGGGGGCACCGGGTGGTGTAGGGGGGGCATTGTGGAGTCCTTTTGTCTAGGGCACCAATTGACCAAAGGCTGACCCTGTGTGTGCAGGGCCTACTTTACTTGCAGAAATCTTGGATCTCTGCAGAGGCGTAGTGGTTGCTAAACTGAAGATGAACCCCCACAGGCCTGCATTACCTTCAGTATTACTTGCAAATGTCTGCTCACTGGATAATAAGATGGACTATCTGAGAATGGAGCTCACAAAAATAAGGTGAGGGACACTTGTTTGCTCATTTTCTCTGAACCTTGGCTGCATAGTAACAATAGTGACAATGTTGTGACCCTAGATGGGCTAATTCTCTTTAGAGCATATAGATGTAAAGCACAGAGTGATAAAGCTAAAGGTGATGGTGTATGCATCTATGTTAATAACAGATGGTGCAAAGACTGTAAGCTGGGTCAATCATACTGCTCTGAAGATGTGGAATTATTGACACTAAAATGCAGACCTTTCTATGCACCAAGGGAAATCAGTGGGATATATGTCACAGCAGTGTACTTCCCCCCAGTGCTAACACCATTGAAGCTCAAAATATACTCCATAATATTATCTGTGAGTTACAAAGCAGAAACACATAATTTGTTCATGTGATAGTGGGTGATTTCAACAGAGCTGGGCTTAAGGAGACACTACCCAATTTTTATCAGTATGTGGATTTCCCCACTAGAGGGGAGAATAACCTAGACAAAACATACAGAAATATTAAAGGAGCCTATAAAACTTTGAAGGATCCCAACATAGGCAGCTCTGATCACACTGCCATCCTACTTCTGCCTACCTGTAAAATGGCTTTGATCAGAGAAAAACTGACTACTAAACAGATCAGAGTCTGGTAGGAGGGTTCCATGGATTGCCCTCAGGACTGTTTTAATACCACCTGCTGGGAGGTCTTCAAATAAGTGGCTACGTACAGCCTCCAGTTAGACATAGACATCTATACTGAATCAGTTCTTGCTTACATAAATAAATGCATGGAGGATGTAACCTCCATGAAAGCCATCACCAGGAATGCCTATGAGCTACTGAGGGAAGGAAACATAGTCTTCAAGGCAAATGACAAAGGAAGGTTAAAGGCAGCCAGGTCAAATCTAAAAAAGGGCATCAAGGAGGCAAAGAGGGAGTATGGGAGGAAAAGCCAAATGTACTTCCAACATGTGAGGGACATGAGAAGCCTATGGCAGGGGCTACAGCAGCTCACGGACTCTAAGACCAAAACACCCCAATGTAATAACAGCTTGGAATTCCTAAATGAATTGAACTCCTTCTTTGGCAGATATGAGGAGAAGAACACCACCGTTCCTTCTAAAACAAGCACTGACAAAGACGAGATAGTGCTCACCTTAAACTCCGAGGAGATGAGACTTCAGCTTAAGAAGGTGAATCCTAGGAAGGCTGCTGGACCAGTAACATACATGGAAAAGTATTGAAGGGGTGTGCTGATCAGTTATGTCTGGTACTCACAGACATCTTCAACTCATCCTTTGCTATGGAGAAAGTTCCCTCATGTTTCAAGGAAACAAGTATTGTCCCACTTCCGAAGAAACCCAACCCTACCTGCCTCAATGACTTCAGACCGGATGCCTTAACCTCAAATGTCATGAAGTGCTTTGAGAGGATTGTGAAGAAACATCTATCTGCGTGTCTTCTTAAGTCCTTTGATCTGCTCCAGTTTGCATACCAGGCAAATAGATCGACTGGGGATGCGATATCAGTCGCACTACACCTTGCACTAAAACACTTCGAATGGTGGAAAAACTATGTAAGGCTGCTGTACATCGACTTCAGTTCTGCATTCAACACTGTGATACCGATGCAACTGGTGGATAAGCTCATGAAGCATGGGATAAATAAGCACCTATATAATTGGACTCTTGACTTTCTGATTGGTAAACCCCAATGAACATGCACTGGAAACAGCACCTCTCAACGCATAGTCCTAAATACTGGCATTCACCAAGGTTGTGTACTCAGCATCTTGCTCTTCACCATCCTCACCCATGACTGTACTGCAAAACATAACTCAAACCATATTATAAAATTTCCTGATGATACCACAGTCGTGGGTCTCATTAGTGGTGGAGATGAACATAACTACAGGGATGAGGTGAACACTTTGATTGCCTGGTGTGACAGGAACAGTCTGGACCTGAATGTTAATAAGACCAAATAAATGATTATGGACTTCAGCAGAAAGGCTATAGCTCACCAACGACCAACTATCAAAGGAGAGGTAGTAGAGAAAGTAAAAACAACCAAGTTCCTAGGCCTTCACATGTCAGATGACCTCTCCTGGACTGTTAATACCAACCATATAGTCAAGAAGACGCAACAGAGGCTTCACCTCCTGAGAAAGCTCAAAAAGGCCAGGCTCCCACTGGCTACTCTTACCACTTTATACAAGGGAGCTATCAAGATAGTCCTCACTAGCAAGTTCATAGCATGGTTTGGCAACTGCACAGTTACTGAGAAGAAGAAATTACAGTAGGTGGTGAGGGTGGCTGAGAAAATCTTGGGCACAGACCTTCCTTCTATTCAGGAGCTTTTCTTTACAAGAGCAGTAAAGAGAAGATTCAAAATACTAGCTGAGTTGACCCATCTGGCCCACAACTGGTTCTCACAACTTGCGTCTGGAAAGAGGTACTGCAGCTTCCACTGGAGGACTATTAGATTCAGGAACAGTTTGTCTCCTACAGCTGTGAGACTTATTAACTTGGACAGCAATCATAATACCTGATACATTGAAGTCTGCTGCTCTGAGCAATTGCTGCCAGTATTACTGTTATGCAATATGATGGCTATACTGAGTCACATCTAAGGTTAACAAGTGCAACATGGTGACTAAACAGCTGCTACTCACTAGTCTCTATTTATTCTCTATCTGAACGGTGAAGGGGTTTGGTGGTGGGGATTAATTTATTATTTATCATTGGATAATGGTTATTGAGGTTATTTTTGTAATGTGAATTACTTCGTGCATGTCATATGTATTGTTACTATCTTTCTTATGTCATTCTCTGATACCACTGTATATATGTTATTTGCACTGCATTTCTCTCGTGACCTGATATTTGTAATTTTGTTTAGGCTGCACTTGTGTGGTCCTAAATGACAATAAAGTTTATTCAAATTTTCTTTGAATGAATGTCTGAAAGGAAAATTGCTGTGTTCCTCTAACTAGATTTAAAATGAGGATATCTCTTAGAGACACTGCAAAACCAAAGTCCCTCCCCCAGTGAAAATAAGGTGCCATTACTTTCCTGTTAGAGAAAAGGGCCACACCGTAGTCCAGCAAAATCATTGCAAGAAGACCTCCCAACTTTAAATAAGACTCCTGTTCTCTAGCCTGAAGGATTTTCTCTCTCTCTATTACTATAATCTAGACATTTGAAAATGAAGTGTCTGGGATACATATAGTTAGAATGTCTAGATACTATTCTGTGGACCCTTTCGATAATGGGGGGGGGGGGGGGTGGAGCTTGCCTTTAAAAGACTGCATAACTCTTTTCTGATAAAATGTAAATGCATCTGCACCTTCCACTCTTTTAGGGAGACCAATAATTCTAAGATTGTTTTGTCTTGCACAGTTTTTTGTACCAGCCAGTTTGGTCAGCTGCCATCTTTAAGCCCTTAACTACGCCAGTTACTTAGAGTGAGCAGCTGAATGCTCAGCCTGCTTTTTAAATTTTTGCTGCTGCTTTGAGGTTGAAACAGTCTGCTGATCAAACTGCTGACCATGCTTTGCTTAGCATTTTTAATAAAAAAATATGTGCAGACGTCTCTCTCATCTAAGAAGTGAGTTTCCAATAATTGCTTAATATTAAATAAATTATTAATAAAAATAAAATTATTAATAAATATCACTTCCCTGAAACCCTGACACCCTTAGTGACCACTGCCCTATCAAAATCCTCCGCTTCAGCCCTCACATTTTCAAACTCCATAAAATCAAAGTTTGTCGAAATCTAAAAGAATTTAACCCTAATGAACTCAACAGCCAACTCTCAGCTATCAACTTGTCCTTTCTGAGACAGCTTCACCTTGATGAAGATGTCACATAATTTAACAACATATGTCTTAACAAACTCAACTCCCTTGCCCCTTTACGTATTGTCAGAATAAAATCTAACATATCTCCTTGACTAACTCCTTCCACTCGGTCCCTAATGGCTCAAAGGGACAAAATTTGGAAGCTCTGGAACAAAACAAAACTGTCTATGCACATCCAACAATATAGACACCTTTGTAGCCTTATTAATAAATTATTATTAATATCAAGAGGAACTACTACTCTAATCCCCACGTAACATACATACATACCCAAAGAAATTCTGGCATACTCTTAATCAAATTCTTCATCCTGGTAAACCTTCTTCTCTCCAACATAACCCCACTATCTCTCCCCTTCTAGTTACTACTAACTTTAACTCTTACTTCATAGACTCTATCAGTAAACTTATTAACCTTCCAAACTCTAATTCCCCCTCACCCTCCCCTCCCTCATTTCCTCTAACCCCTCCTCAGCTTTCTGCTTAAAAATGGTGTCCACTAGTTACATAAAATCTCTGCTTTTCAAACTTAAACCATGCTCTCCCTCTATTGATGGTCTCCTGCCACTCTTCCTCCAACTAGCTGCCAAATCTCTTGCCCTACCCATCTGTATTCTCATCAATCGATCTGTTACTGAAGCCAAAGTCCCAGCCATATGGAAAACGTTTTACACTCTTCCCATCCACAAAAGAGGCAACTCCACTAAACTATCTAACTATAGGCCCATAGCAATTATATCACCTCTCTCCAAGATCTTAGAGAAATGTGTACACAAACAAATCCTACAATATCTTACTCAAGAAAACCTAATCATCCCTACTCAACATGGTTTTCGCCCAGGCCATAGTACTTCTACTGCTATCATCTCTTTCACAAACATTATCTCACATGCTAGAGATCACAATAAACTAGTCTCTTGTCTATAATCTCTCAAAGGCTTTTGATACCATTTCTCACCCTCTACTGTTAGATAAACTCGCTCTATTAAAACTATCTCCCATGACTATTTCCTGCTTTTCTAGCTACCTCTGTAACCATTTCCAATCTGTAAAATGGAACTCTGCTACATCCCCCGAATGCCTTATTCAGATGGGAGTTCTTTAAGAATCAGTTCTAGGACCTCTGCTATTTAATATTTTTACTAATCAACTATCTACTCTACCCCACACTCTTCACTTGTTCAGTATACAGATGACTCCACAGTCATCTCCATTGCTAACTCCTTTACTGAACTCCAAACTATAACACAGAACTCTTTCTTGTCTATTGAGAATTTGCTCAACCAAAACCACCTTATACTAAACCCAAAAAAGACCAAGCTATTACTTTTTTTTACCAAAAATAATGTCCCACCTGAAACTATCTTTAACCATCACTTCCCATAACAACAAACTCATCTCAGTTGAAAGTCACATCAAACTTCTAGGAGTCATTATTAATGATCAACTAAAATTTTAAATACATGTTCTAAGTAACATTAAGAAAACCAATCAAAAACTTGGTCTCCTTTATAGAAATAAAAACTTTCTGTCAAGCAAAGTTAAAATAGCTCTTTCTCATGCCTACCTATTACCTACCCTTCTTTATGGCTGTCAAATTCTCACCAATCTACAGGCCACATTTACTTTTAAACTAGAATCCACTTACAACAACGTAGCTAAATTTGCTGCTGAGATGCCTTATTCATCTCATCACTGCCTTGCTCTCAGCAAACTAAACTGGTTAGAATTTCCCCATAACCTCCTCCTTCCTCAGCTCCACATAATTCATTCTATTCTTTGCCAGCCCACTTTTTGCCCTAGAATCACCTCTATAATCTTCCACTACACCCCTGCAAGAACACTCCGGAGCTCTGAACAACATCTCCTGTCCATTTAGAAATCCATGACTAACTTAGGAAAAAACCTTTATTGCTATCTGCCTGCTGTGAACTAGAATAAATTACCACTAGACATTCATCTCCTTAGAGCCAAATCCCTATTCAGAAAGGCGGTAAAAATCACTTAAGCAAAACTAAATTATGTCAGTGCTATTTCCCACCTGATTGACTCCCCTCTCTTGGCTATTCTATCTCTCCCTTTTTTCCCTCATTATCTAAAAATCTTCCTAATAATCATTTCCTTCCTCTTTGCCTCTATACTCTTTTTAAAATTATTTTCGCTACTTTACCTTTTAACTTTACATACTAGACTATTTTTTGCTGTTTTTGGTATATGACTTATCAGCTAAATATTAAGCTTAGGAATTCTTACTTACTTATTTGTAACTACACTCTTAACATTCTTGTATTCCTTACAATTATAACCATTTGTATTTCTGAACTCTGCATTGTACCTACATGTGCTATAATGTTGATTCTAATTGCCATGCATGCTTAATCTGCTTTACTTATTCTATGTACTTTTTTCTTGTTTTATTAATTTAATACTTATTCAACATATTGTATGTAATTACTGTGGAGCTTTTCTCCCCAGGTCTCCACTGAAAAAGGGCTCTGTCCCAGGTGGACTAACCTGGTCAACAAATGTCAAACAAACAAACAAACATTGGCGATGTCCATTTAAACATTTATTTTTGACATATAGCCATTACTCCATGGACTCTATGGCAGGAATATTCCCCACTCTGTCCTAAATCCATTAGTTAACTCTCTTAAAAAAAAACTCCAAATCACTTGGAATATAGCTCCATAGGGACCAGACTCAACTCAACAAACTGGAAAACATTTAAACTCCCCACAGGGGAGAGCTCATGATTAGAGCATCCATATTGTGCATGTGCTCAGGCATGTCTTCCGTGATGGTGTAGCTTATGGACTTAGAATCTGGGGCACCTTGTTTAAATTATTTCTTTCACCTGTGAACCAATCAAATCTGTACATAATTTAAAAAATGAAATTAACACAGTCCCTTGTTTATTTTTTAACATGGACATCCTCTACATTAAATAACTTCATGTTCCTGTTTTTTCAGCTGCTATATTCACACTGATACAGACTGTACTCAGTTTATGTCCTGCAATTGCATCACTGAGTATGGAGGGAGGTGAAGATTGTGCATATATAGTATATCTTCATGGGTCCCCTACATATGGTCGAAATGCCACAAAGTCAAAACCCATATGGCTGAGACCAGATGTTCGACTTTTGAAATCCCGACCATGTGCAATGGACATCTCCGTGCAGTGCGGAAGGGAAATATTTCCATTTCCGCACTGTAGTGTGATCTCAGAGTTGGTATAGTAAAGTTACGGGGGTGTGGGGGGCATAGCTCCCCCTGCTAACACTTAGAAAGTCAGTTAATGTATATTTTTTTTGTTTTTACATGTTCGAAATTGCGGAAGTCGAACATATGGTCTCGGCCATATGGATTTTGGCTTTCTGCAATTTCGATCATGTATAGTTGACCCATCTTCACATCACCTCTCCACTGACCCCCTATTAGATCTGAGACAGAGATGTAGTACAAATTATGCAGTGGCATTATTTAAAAAATGTAAAATATTTATTTTAGGTATCACCACTGTAAACTATAGCAGGGCATTGGGAAGTTCATATATTTAACTAAAGTAGGCAGCTCCAGATTTCGACTGTGTTCTCATGGCCTAACACTGCACCCAGCTGTAGGTAAAATATGAATTGCCTGCACTCTAACATGGTATATTGTCACATTAATACCACAAATAATATATGGTTTAATGCTTATTGCAGCAACTCTCATGTACAGCCTCGTCTTCCTGTAAATTCTGTAATTAAAATTATGTTGCTTAATTAATCAAGCTCAATAAAAAATACATCACTTCTTCACCCTACAGAAGACCAGATGATTCCCTGGTAGCTATAACTAAACAAGCCTGAAATAGCTGGGACTTGAAATAGAATTGCTAAAACATGCAAACCTCACAGGAATGAAAACACATTGGAGTTGACAACATTGCCCCAAACTCATTTATGCACCCACCAAGTTTTGAACTACACTAATTCTTAATTAAGAAAAGTTCATTTTGTTCTTTTTACTTTGAATCACCTAATCTTAAAGATAAAGGTAAACATAACCTGGAACAAAGCGACAATCAGTGTACTAAGTGTTGACAGAGCAGCACTTAAATTACAGTTACACGACACTTCAAGTATTGACAAAATGTTCCGTGACAAATGAGAGTTTTCCTAATTGCCAATCAAGGAATGTACCTACTTCGGCTAATCAAACACATGTTCCTCAAGTACTGCCCTTTAGTGCTGATATACTATGAATCTAAGAAGAAGTAAGACTAATTGGCTGTGTGTGTGTGTGTGTGTGTGTGTGTGTGTGTGTTGGGGGGCAGGTGTCCTAGTAGCAGCAGGAGGTTCCAAGATGCCCAAATGCACCAAGCTGTATGTCATAACAGACACATTTTGGTTTGTGCTGAAAGCTTCAATGAGTCATCCGGATGGTATTGTGGGAGTTACACAAATATCAGGATGAACTGAAAGTCCCTAATGCACTATGTCACAGATGATGTGACATCTGTAAAGAGGCATATGTCATGTAGTTCTCTTGTTCTAAGATAATTAGGACCTACCCTTAAATGCAAGTGTCCCTAGTCAGGGGGTTATGAAGCTAGATGCTTAATCCTTATCATGAGGGCTCTCTGAAATGGTGGAAGTTAAATGTATGACAGGTGAATTAACAGCTTCTGTGACTCTCTGAATGACAACTCCCTCCAATCAGCTGTCATCCTTACTAGTGAACTCTTAAGAGGCTCATGTAATGAGGAACCAAATAATGGATCCTTGGGGAAGTGGCTAATACATGGCAGGCATGGAGAGCAAAGAAAAACATAGAGGAGAATATTTAGGTCATTTCCCTCTCTCTCTCACACACACTTATATACCTCTTATACTTTTTAAGAAGCACTCCTTTCTAGTAACTGTTTAAACATGCTATCAGCACACTTACATACTGCCAACACCTTTGCCTGTCTTTTCAAGCTATTGCTTACTATTACCCTTGGAATTCTGAACACGGCATTTGATGCTGTTCTTTGTTATTATATTAATGTACTAATATACTGAGCACTAACCATTCCAACTCGCCACAGCTCCTGTGTGTCCAGCACAGGAAGGGGCATCTAAGGCAGCAGGATGCACATTCACGTGTTATAACATGCAGCAGAATGGTAGTTTAATTCTTTTGCTCATGGTTTTACTGATATTTTGAGCCATCTTCTGCATAGCAGGTTACTGTATCTTCATGTCTGTATTTTAGGATACTGAATCTCTATGTATTGCTGTTATAAATGGTTTATATCATATTTATGACCACTTTCCTGCCTGCACTACCAGACAATGCCTGTTCTAATGCATCCAGTGTATGCTGTATGTTTTGATGGTTTAATGCTATTACATTTGTTACTGTTTTATTATGTGATTGAATCCTCATTTTGTTGCAAATTGCATGTATTGTATGCCTTGTGACCGGACCACATAAGAATAGTGCCCATCTGGATGCATACATCTATCCAGTTATCAAACTAACAAAGAAAAAAATAGACCTTCTGATAATTAGGGCCTTCATTCTAATCATTTGTTAGAGGAAAGGATACTGAAAAAGCTCTTTATGACTAAAACAAGTAGAAAGAAATAAGGCCTTTTAGAAAGTATCATGGATTTCTTAGAAAACTGAGAGGAAAACCACCAGCTAATCTTTTTAATAAATTGTGAAAGGAATGTAGTGGTCCTGGTGAATGAAAGGGGCACAAGTAATTCTTTTTCATAACAGCAGAAGCAAGACAGAGCATGTAAATTAGTAAATCATGGATGCATGAAATGATTTTGAACATTTTGTAATCAAAAGGACACTGGACTCCAGTAAGCATTGCTTCATAATGATAAAACACGGCAGGGCAAGTCAAATTTAATTGAGTTCCCTGAACAGGTGAGTAGGGTATTAGGTAATTAAGAAACTGCCAATATTCCATCATTAAGACTTATCTATTAAGACAACATCATATCTGTGCTACATACAAGGTGTAGGTCAGACAGTGACTCACACACACTCAGCCAGTGTCAGCAATGAATAGTGCCCTGTAGAGCTGCATTGCACATGATTCTTTCCTGTAACAAATGTAAGTGCTATAAACAACAAGGGCTGCTCTCTCATTGCAGCTTGAGGCGAGTGTTCATAATGTGTGAAACAATGCAGTAATATACACTGTAGATTGATCACATGGACAAGGTGCTCAGGGAGTTATATTACATGTAAGACACACAGCAATGCAACACTGTGTTTGTGACATGTAACAATACCCACATTAGTGATACCCTACATGCCACATATATAGGTGAACACACAAAGTTTGAGGGTATGTGTCATAAGTTTAGATGTAGAAGAAAGCTGTTCTACCTGACAACATTCTACAGAGCACCAAGACGGAGGTTATAGTGTTAGCTACAATGCATTGCAACACTGTACACCCCATAACTGGGCAACACACAACAGCACACAGTGTATGGGGGTAGTTTATTGCTTTGAATGTAGTACGCACAGCAAAGCAAGACTGAGCAACACAGATCTTTTCCATACTTTCTTGTCTATTAGCCTTGATACATAATTTCATACTTGCAGTTAAAAAAGCATACTTTTTCTTTCAGATATTCTGCACTGTCACTAAAACATTGAAAAACAGGGACTACAGTACAGTCTGTTGTCATGACGGTATCATGTGGGCAATTGTAGCTCAACATATAAACACACAGCAGCACCACATGATGTATAGGGTTTGGCAGGGCACAGTTATGGACCACTGGGAGAAGTATAGTACAAAATAATTTAGAAATATACACTGTTGTGATGTACTTGTTGCATATTGGTGCTCAATTGCATCGCATTTAGGATTTAAGTTCTGTTATTGCTGTCATACATTACAGTGTCCTAGCATGTTTGGGCCACTTACTGGCTGAGAATTATGTCCTTACTCCATACATGTATCCACAGTCTACAAAGAAAGTAGTAATATAGCTGCAGTAAGTGTTACACCTTCCGTAGACACTCTGTGTGCATGTGTGTGTGTGTGTGTGTGTGTGTGTGTGTGTGTGTATGTATCAAATACACACAAGCACACACACACACACACACACACACACATATATATATATATATATATATATATATATATATATATATATGTATATTTATGTATGTTTGTTTAAAATGTATTGGAGTAAATGTGTATCACCATTACACTCTGATTTTTCTTCATTGTTTATGTAGACCAAAATTAATTTTTCCAGCTATGCTACCTCACTAAGTGTGTTGTGCAACAGTTTCATCAATTGTGTTTGATACTCTGTATAGACTAAATTTTAGTTTGCATATTTTTCATGCTGCATTTTAATTTGCATATATACTGTGGCATGACAGACTGGCAGAACAGTTTGCATTGCTGCCAAACAGTGCTTTGTTCTTCATCAGCATCATCATCAACTCCCTTTTTCCAATTTTTCTACATGAGGTCGGGGTGTCATATTAACTGTCGCTATCTCTCTCGATTAAGTGCTACACTTCTGCCTTCTTCGACACTCATGACTGACTGAAGCAAATCTTCTCTCACACAACCCATCCACATCTTTGCTGGATGCCCTTGTTTCCCTTTACCTTCTTCCTGCCTGTCTCAAATCATCTTCACCAGATTGTCTTCTGCATTTCTGCACATGTGCCTGAACCACCATAATCTGTTCTCTTTGATCTTTTCTGCAATTGGAGCTCCTTTGGCTTCTTCTCTTATGTTCTCATTACTTCGTCTGTCCCACAGTGTGTACCCTACCACCCTTCTCAGGCACTTAATTTCCATCACCACTAGTTTTCTCATCTGCTCTGCCATTACTGCCCAGGTTTCTATACCATACAGTAGTACTGGTTGCACTACTGTTTTGTACACCTTACGTTTTGGCTTCTTTGGGATTCTTCTGTTATACACTACACCTGACACTTTATACCAGTTGGCTGTAGACCCTCTGATTCTAGCTTTGACCTTTTCATTCAGACTTCCCTTCTCTTCAACCACCCCTCTTAGATACTATAAGCTGTTAACCTATACCACTGTCTACCCTTTTATCTCAGTTCTCAGCTTCCTCTGATTTCCCCAGTTTTCTGCCATTACCACTGTCATACCTGTACTTAGTTTCATTCCATGTGCCTTCAGTTTTGCATTCTATTTCCCTGTCCTTTGCTGAAGTTCTTGGTCAGAGTCTGCCTGTAATGCCACATCATCCGCATACAACAACTTTGTTGATCTGTCCACTCCAACCTGTTTGCTAATGTAGTCCATCACCAGTGTGAATAGGATTGGGCTCAGAGCTGAACCTTGGTGCACACCCACTCCCACTGGGAACCCCTCTGTGAGACCAAACACTGTTTGTACTTGAGTCATTGGGACCTTGTACATAGCCTGCACTAATTCTACCAATGTTTCTGGGACTTCAAACCACTGCAGTACTGCCCAGATCAGCTTTCTTGGGACCTTGTCATATGCTTTCTCTAAGTCTAGGAATGCCCAGTTGGACTCTCTCCTCATCTCTAGCTTCTTCTCAACTGTCTGTCTCACTTTAAACATCAGGTTAGTTGTGCTGCATCCTGATCTGAATCCGAACTGCTCATCTTCCATCTTACATTCTACTACTCTGCATATCCTTTTATCAATCACTCTCTCCAGAACATTCATGCAATGTGATAGGAGTTTGATGTCTCTGTGTTGCCCACAGTTGTGGATGTCCCCTTTGTTCTTGTACACTGGCACAAGTATGCTTATTCTCCAGTCATCTGGGATGTGCCTTTCTCTACACAATGCTATAAGTACCCTCAGGAGCCATTTCTCCGCATCTCACCCAGCATCTTTATCATATCTGTTGACCTCATCTGAGCCTGCTGCTTTCCCTGACTTCATTTTCCTTAGTGCTGTTCTTACTTCTTCTAGTGTGAGCTCCTCTTCTTCTCTCATTGTAGGCTGTGTCTTCGGCAGTACAGGTTCTGCGGGGTTTTCTTCATTTAGAAGCTACTGGAAGTACTACTTCCATCTGCCTTTCATGTTTTGTGGGCTGGTGAGCAGGTTGTTGCTGGCATCCCTTATGAATGGTGTCTATCTTCTTTACCTTTCAGTCTTTGCCTTGCAACCTGATATAATTTCTTTGTGCCATCTACTGAGTCACTTTCCAGAAGGTGGTAGAGCATAACTCTCAACCTCTTAGTGCAATAAATCTGGACAAAGCCTGACATAATGGGGGGGGGGGGCGACAAAGGCTCAAATATAGGGACGTATTTTAAATATTGCTCTTATAAACTTAGAAAGTTGCTAGAATAACAGGATTTGTGTTTACACGCATTTACTGAACAATATGCAATCTGAAACTCAAATGCATGTCATTATTTAATGACTTTAGTCTTTATATCATCACAGTGATTTGTCAAATAAACACAATTTTTATGAGGAACAGACCAATATTATGAGGCAAAAATCTGGAAATTCTGTGAAAAGCTGTACAGTTGAGAGGTATGTGGTAGAGTGCCTCCAATGCCCTATTGTTTGCTATTGCAACTCCTTTCTTAGCTTCTTTGTTATCCAACCAGTATTCCTTCCTAGCCTAGTCTGTCTTTTCTTTCTCCCACTTTTTCCTGCACTCCTTCTTTCTTTTGATGGCTTCCTGGACTGCTGCATTCCACCACCAGCTTTCCTTATTTACCTTATTTCCATACCTGGCTCAGCCACATATCTGTTCTGTAGTCCGCACACATGCTGTTTTGAGGCACTGCCATTCTTCTTCAGCTCCACATATCTCCTCCTCCTCTTGAGGTGCTAGAGCCCTGAGTAACTCCTTCAACTACGAAACTCAAAAAAAAAAAAAAAAAAAAAAAAACAAAACAAAAGGAAGTGAAACACACAACCACGTTTATTCAAACCAGATAAGCAATTACGTCTGTAATATCTTAAATGGACTTCTTCAGATGAGGATCTGAAGAAGTCCATTTAAGATATTACAGATAAGAGTGCTTATCTGGTTTGAATAAACGTGGTTGTGTGTTTCACTTCTTTTTGTTTTTTTTTAACTCCTTGAACTGTTGTACTTTCTTCTCCAGTCAACTTCAAAGTCTTCAGCCTGATCTCTGTTGACCTTAGAGACTTCTATGACACTGCTTGCACCTGACTGTGGGAACCAGTGGTTTATGCTGTGAGCCGAGTGTTTCACTGGAAATTATTTTGCAATCACTGATAATACCCTAGTGCCCTTTCCTTACTAGGTGCTTTGTTCTTCATTTCATTTCTTTTGCTGGTGTGCTTTGTGTGTGAAGTCTTGCATCCTCTCTGTATCCATCTGGTTGTTACCAGATTCTCTTTTTTCCTAACATATGTAAAATACATGCCAATAAATGATAAATAATACTTCAAATTGCTGGTGGGTTTATGTGCAGTGGGCATGTGCTTGTGTATGGTTTCTGGCATAGACCCTTAGTATTCAAGCGTATCATATTGTGTGGAAAGCTCCACATTTGACATTGAAGTAAAGCAGTATTTCACAGTTCTGCTTGCAAGAGTGTTTGCTTCACTTTCAGTTCTCTGACTGGCTTCCAAATCACAGTTATACTCAATTGGCATAAATGACTTCTGGATTTTAAGCAGCCAACTAAAATGTCCAGTAGAAGTCTACGGCTTCAGGGTATCCTATTACAATACCCTGTAGCATGAACAACAAGCAAAACTAGACTTGTCACTTTAATTTTCCCCTCATTAAATGCTGTTCTGATTAGTGAATTTAGAGACAGGGCAAAAAATAAAGTAAAAAGCAAAACTGGACCAAAACACATAACTGCAATACCAGCAGTTACAAGGATGCATGTGTATATGAGTGAGTGAGAAAAAGTGTGTGTCTACTACAAATAACAGCATGACTGCCTACTATCAAATTAACAAAAATCATTACATCTGGATGATACAGTAAGGTAGAAACAGCCACTTGAGGTCAATCTGCCTGCCAAGAAAAGACACAAGATGCAAAGTAAGGCAGTTTTGAGTCAGAAATAAGGAGAGAAGGGAAGACTCAGACTGTTGGAGAAAAAAGTCTGTTAACAAATTGTTGATTTTCAGTCCAGGGCAATGTAACAAACTGTTCTGCAAATGATACAGAACGTGGTGTAGGAAGCCAATTTAGACAACAAGCAAAATAGTGACTGGTTATTTTACAAATTAATAAAGATAAAAAAATTAAAATGAATTGGGCTTCATCCACTTGCCCAACATATACAGGAAATTGGGCATTACTACTTAAAAATGTCTGCAGTGGAATTACAATCAAAATGCATAAAAAACTGTTATAGTAGTTCCAGTTCACGCTTTGCCAGAACATAGACATACAGATATTATTTTCCCAAAATGTTTATGTTAGCCAATATTTTATTAAACTGCTTGTGTAACTTCGTAAATTTACAGAACACTACCTCTTCATCTCAACACTTTACCTTGTTTTTTTTTTCTGTGTGTATGTCTGTGTGTGTGTGTGTGTGTGTGTGTGTGTGTGTGTGTGTGGGTGTGTGGGTGTAAGTTGCTGACAATCTCAGCTCAAGAATTAGGGATGAAGGCAAAAAAGTAACTGGAGACAAAGCTCTCAAATCAGAGACAGATTTTAATTGTCATTACATACACTGAAATTTGATAGCATAACAAACAGATTTTGCATTAGCAAGCATTTTAGGGAGTCTAAAACTTAAAATGTATATGAGTATTTAGGGACTACAGTCGTCACTATGTGAAGAATGTTTTAAGAACAGACAGCAATATGAGAGAAATCAGGGACATTTAGCAAAGTCAAGGATAGCTAAGAATATTTTATGTATATGTCTGGGGAGAGGATAACAGTAAATGTAATGCTCTGGACTGTATGTGTCTGACAGCAGTGACTTCACTGTTGGTACAATGCACACATGTCTTCCCTCAGTGACTCAGAATAAAGCATTTTTGGAGCACTGAGTCAATAAAGTGGCTGTAATTGCTGGTTACGTTTCAGTGAGTAGGTGTGTGGTGGGTTGCCTGTATGTCTGTCCCTTTGCAACTTTGTGTGTCACTCATTCAGAAGCTGCATCTGTTCATTATTAGCACAAGGGGCAGTCTTGAGATAATTTTTCCCATCCTTAGATCCAAGATGTGCTTGAATATGGACAGGAATTAACTTTGTTTTTTGTGGATGGGGAATCTGTTCAAGAGCAATGATATCCTCTGCAAGATAAACTTGTCCCTCCAAACTGTTCTGTTGATGTTGCCGAAGAGGTTTAAATCCGTAGACCGAGTATTTCGGATGACATCTAACTTTCTAATGTGTGGTAAATCCATCAGTATTGGGGCAGAAGACGCCTTGTATGCCAGTCACAGGTCATCTCTTAGCAGTCTGTAGTATACCGAGTTTAGTGAAAGGGTTTTCAGTTGGCCCATGTAGGACATTTTGTTTAGGCCTTGTATCCTTTTAGTAAGGTATCTCTGTGAGCATTCTAGTTTTTGCATGTGTCTGGTTAGATACATGCCAAAAAAGGTCATTATATTCAATGACTGCCCTAAAAAGGGCTGAGTAAAAGGGAACAATGACAGCCCCAGATCAAGACACAATTCCTTTGTTATAAGCTGTGCAATATAGAAGGATTTTCTTACAACAGACACATATTAGGCAAAAGTTAAGTCACTGTCCACATAAGTTCCTAAATCCCGAACAACTGGGTCAGCTCTTAGGGGTGTATTGTCAATGTGGTAATTCCCTGAGGTGGTTGACATCCCAAAGGATACAATAATGCATTTTTTGACATTTAGTTTCAATCCATGATTTTGATTCCAGTTATTTATTTATTTAGCACAAAAAATGTGAAAATGACACATTTGGCAGTAGAAAACATACAGAAGTGTTTTAATAAATTTACTACTTTACTTTCTTTGAGATTATGTAACTTAATGGCTAGTGTGTGTATGTGTGCGTGTGTGTGTTTGTTTACAGGTTTCTGTCAGTTGTTCAAATGGTACACATGCTGGAAAAATAGTTTGAAATTTCACTTTTTGAATTTTACTGACATTTACATATTCACGATTGTAGTACAGTGGAACTGTGAATTTGTGCTTTCGCCATTTTAGTGTGATCTCAGAGTTGGTATATCTGTGGAGTGTGTTACTTTCATCAATGTTATGATATTCAAATGGCTTTTTCAACTAATAAAGGTTGAACTTTTCATTATTAACCATTTGACATAGACATACATATATGTGTGTATATGTATATATATATATATATATATATATATATATATATATATATATATATATATATATATATATATATATGGATTCACTTCATAAAAAGCTCAAAACACTGAAACTCAAAACACTGAAACTTCAAAATCTTGAAAACTCAAAACACTGAAATTAAAAACACTGAAAACACATATCATACATATACTGAGTTTAAACAACATAAATCATAGCACTTTCCAGCAAGTGTAAGCAGGGGGGCTAGCCCCCCACACCCCTCTGCTACTTATATATATATATATATATATATATATATATATATATATATATATATATATATATAGGTCTACTTCATTTCACTGAGAAGGCCAACCCAGTTAGTTTCTACTCCTCCTATTCCCTTTCCACTTTACAAAAAAAAATGTTTTTCTAAGCTTGTTTCCTGCCTTTCCTGTAAGTTGTCTAGTCCAGATACAGATTTGCTGTATCCAGGACTGTTTTAAGCTTCTGAGCCCCCAAGCTTTTCTGTGTTGGAGGGAAGCCTTCTAGCTTAATTTTGTTTCTTAGAACTAGCCAGTTTTCTAGTTTCAGCACTCAAATCTGTTTCTTTGAGCTCAGCACTTGTTTAGAACTAATTTTAAGCACTAAATAAGCTACAAATTACTTCAACTTTCCTCACTTGTCTAGAGAAAAACAGTTTTTAGTACTTAATAAATAAGTACCTATCCAGGCATGTCTAAGGGTCAGCTCCCGGTGTTTTCTCCCGTCTACCTGATGAATCTGGGCATCTTGGGGCAATGCAGCAATTACCTCATGTACACAGACAACCCTCTCCTCCTACCACCCAACACTACAATCTGTGAGAGATGCACTTATATAGCCAAACTGGAAGCAAAGGTCTCATCACCCAAGACTGGACTAGACAGTCAAGAGGAGAAGGTAAACACTTGCACCATACCACACTCATCACATAGTCCCTCAAAACCTACACCACCAAAACACACACATAGAAACACAAAACACACACCTACATTCACAAGGCTCTCAAAAAAAATCTACACAAGCAACAGGGACCTCCAAAGCAGAAATGCAAGCAACCTCCACCCCCCAACACAACCCAAATGACACATAGCCCACAAACTCAGTGTGCCACTCAACCAAAGCCCATAAGGCATAACAATGTACCCAACACTCTAGTCATAGGTAACTCTATAGTCAGACACACTGATGTTCCACTCACTAGGCTAAACAAGGAGAAAGTTACTGTCAGCTGCCTGTCAGGTGCCAGGATCCGCCACATAATGCATGCACTTAGGTCACTCCACAGCAAATACAAATATGACTCTGTCATTGTTCATGCTGGTGTGAATGACCTGAGATGTACCTCCCTGGACTACATGAAAAGAGACATGGAGGAGCTGTCCGATCTTGTAGCCCAGGCAGGTATGAACCTAGCCCTGAGTAGCATCCTGCCATCACCCAGAATGATACCACATGACAAGGACAAAGTTATTGACTTCAACAATTGGCTAAGCTTCTGGTGTCATTCTATGGGGACCCAGTATCTGTCTGCCTGGGATGACATGATCAACAAACCATAATGCTTTGCCAGAGATGGCCTGCACCTTCGCCCTTGGGATTCTGGATACTGGCTAAGGCTCTTGTCACCCCTATACTATAGTGCCTTTTTTAGGCAAGATTCAAATAACAAATTCACCACCATAACAGGTACAAGCAAGCAAAATCTGAGAGTAATGCTACTTAATGCTAGAAGTCTAAACCTCAAAATGCACTCACTCGAGGCACTCCTTAAAACGGAGAACATCGACATCTGTGCAGTGACAGAGACCTGGTTCAGGGCTCCAGAGAACACCCCTGCATTACCAAGCTATAATTCATACCACACCTTTTGGCCACCTAACTGGGACCAAAGCACTAAAGGCAGAGGCGTGTCCATATTCATTAAGGATATCCACACCTCCAGGCTAGTTGTTCAGCATAATGCATCTGAGATTATCTAAGTGCAACTAACTATGGGCAAGACCGCAATCCAAATTGTAGCTTGCTACAGATCCCCCACCATGCCCCAGGATTCCCATTCCTCATTTCTTGAGACACTAGAAAATATTAGGGTACAACCTAACACCCTATTAATGGGTGATTTCAACTACCCCACCATTAACTGGGAAAACTACTCATGTACCAACTCTTGTGCTCAACGTTTTCTGGAATTCATAAATTCCAATGCCTTGGATCAACTTATCCACACCCTCACCAGGGGCAGCAATATCCTAGACCTGGTCATTACCAACATGGGCAACTGGTGTTCCACACCAGAGGTCAATTCCTCATTGGTCAGATCCGACCACAAGTAAATCACCCTAGACATCCACATCCCACCCCACCTCCCCATTAGGGAAACCACTGTAAAAAATTTCTCCAAAGCCAACTTCATGCTTCTTAAGACAGAAGTGGCAAACTTCACGACACCCATGCTGATGGAAAATAGAGGTACGACTGCTGAATCCTATACAATTGTACTTTATAAGCACTTACACGAGTGCATGGATTGTGCAATCCCTTAAAGAACCAAGATGCTATCCTCCAAAAAAAGAAAGCCAGTCTGGTGGTCCCCTGCCATAACAAACTCTACAACAGAAGAAAGAAACTGTTGAAAAAAAGAGTAAATTCCCATGATAGGAGGAACTCCGTGGTCAGCCTCAGTAAGAAGCTGAGATGCCTCATAAAATCCTCCAAAGCTAGTTATGAAAACAAAATTGCCACTGATTCTAAAGACAACTACAAAGCATTCTATAGCTATGTCAAGAATCTCAATGGCAACACTCAGATCTGCTTTGAGTTACAGCACAATGGCACTAAATATATAGAACCAACTGATATTGCCAGCATCGTGGCAGATAGGTTCAGTGCTAACTTTACCCCTCTCTCATCCCCTAAAGGGCCAATCTCTATACCAGAAAAATGCAAAGTTCCTGTAATCATGGCTGTACAGGTAAAAAACACACTCTCCAAAGCAAAGAACACAGCATCCAAGGGACCCGACAGCATCCCAGGCTGTGTTCTACATGAACTACAGAACAAACTGGCACCCCACCTAAGTACCATGTTCAATCATAGCCTCACCTCCAGCTTTGTGCCCACTGAATGGCGCACAGCAATGGTTATCCCACTCCACAAAGGGGGAGCCACTATGGACCCCGGGAGCTACCGCCCCATTAGCCTGATGAGCCTGGTCTGCAAGGCTATGAAACGTATCATCATGGCACTTATAAACAATGACATTGGTAATCTCCAAACTCTGGACTTTAGCCAGTTTGGGTTTGTAAAAAGCAGATCATGTCTCCTAAACCTGATAGACTTCTTTGAAGCGGTCAACAAAGCCGTAGATGAAGGTAAGGTGGTTCACACAGCCTATCTAGATCTCGTCAAGGCTTTTGACACCATCACCCACTCTGGAATTATAGATAAACTCACTAAACTAGGTATAAATCCCTATGTCACAAGATGGGTTGCCAAATGGCTCACTGACAGAACCCACACTGTGAAAGTAGCAGACTCTAAATCCATCTTCAGACCAGTGACAAGTGGAGTACCACAGGGTTCAGTCCAAGGTCCTCTCCTGTTTGGTATCTACTTCTCTGAAGTACAGGCTAACACAGAAGGTCTTTGGCTAACAAAGCTTGTAGATGACTGCAAACTAGGATCCATAATCAAAACTCCTAACGATGTGGACATCCTACAAAAGGGCCTCACTGAGACAGATGCCTGGTGTCAAAGCCATGGCCTCAAACTCAATGCCAAATAGTGCATTGTCATCCCTTTTGGTAAAAACTCTGTACCCATGAACTGCCACATAGGCAGTAGTCTACTTAACACCGAAAGTGTGATATGAGACCTTGGGACACAGGTGGACAGTAGTCTCTCTTTTGATAATCACATCGCCACAGTAGACAGAAAATCATAAAAGGTTTCTCATCCAGGAAAAAAAAGGTCATTGTTCCCCTCTACTCATCACTCATTAGACCCATTATAGAGTACAACGCCCCTTTTGGTCTGTACCTCACAAGACATCTAGAACAACTGGAAAGGCTATATACATACCTCACAAAGAGGATTACCGGCCTCAAACAGATGCCCTACGCAGACCGTCTCAAAAAACTCCAGCTTTACTCTGTTGCATATCGCCTACTCAGAGGCGATCTCTGCCTAACATACAAAGCTATGTCAAACCCAGAGCTGTTGGACATGCTCCACTTAAAGAAATCCCAATCCCTCCGAGCTACATGCACTAGGGACCTAAACCTTGTCACCACAATAAACAGAACATGATGGAGGGATAGATTCCTGTCCTATAGACTTCCCATACTCTGGAACAAACTACCTATCTATATCAAACAAAACTCCTCATTAGCACTCTTCAAGAAAAATCTTGATGATTGGATGGGAGATAGGAAATTCACCCCGGGGATCACTTCTGTGACTCTGCTTGACAGGGCCACAGGAAAATAATTTTCTTGGGTGGCAAAAGCCAGGGTACCATTTGGCTAGGCTTATATAGGCACTAGGGTCAATAGCCTAGTACCTACATAGTACCTACCTATGAACCTATGAACCTATGAAAGCTCATTTCATTGAAACTCAGTTGCCTGCACACAATTCATTGAAAGCTCATTTCACTGAAAACTCATTTGACTGAAACACATTTCGTTGAAAGTTATATATAGGTTCATAGGTTGGTACTAGGCTATCAGCCCTAGGGCCTATACAAGCCTAGCCATAACAATTCCCTGGCTATTTCTTCCCACACTATTTACTTCCCTGGACCCCTGTCTAACAGGGCGACTGACGTGATCCCCGGGATGAATTTCCTTTCTCCCATCCAATCGTCAAGGTTCCTTTTGAAGAGGGCCAAAGAGGCACTCTGCTTGACATGTATGGGCAATCTATTCCAGAGTCTGGGGAGTCTCTGGGTCAGGAACCTATCCCTCCAGCATGTTTTGTTTATTGTGATGACAAGGTTTAGATCCCTGGATCGTGTGGCTCTGAGGGATTGGGATTTCTTTAAATGTAGCATGTCCAACAGCTCTGGGTTTGATATGGCCTTGTATGTTAAGCAGAGATCGCCTCTGAGTAGATGATATGTGACAGAATATAGCCAAAGTTTTTTAAGGCGGTCAGCATAGGGCATCTGCTTTAGGCCTGTGATTCTTTTAGTGAGGTATTTCTGCAGCCTTTCCAGTTGTTGCAGATGTCTTGAGAGGTACATACCAAATGGGGCATTGTATTCTATAATGGGTCTAATGAGGGATGAGTACAATGGGACAATGACCTCCTTTTTTCTGGATGAAAAGCACTTAGTGATGAGGTGTGCCACATAGAAGGATTTCCTGACTGTTGTGGCAATGTGGTTATCGAAGGTGAGACCACTGTCTACCTGTGTCCCTAAGTCTCTTATCACACTTTCGGTGTTTAGTGTACTGCCACCTATATGGTAATTCACGGATACATGTTTTTTCCCAAAGGGGATAACTATACATTTCTTGGCATTGAGCTTGAGCCCATGGCTCTGGCACCAAGCATCTGTTTCTGTAAGGCCCTTTTGTAGAGTATCCACATCATTTGGGGATTCAATAATTGCTCCCAGTTTGCAGTCATCTGTGAACTTTGTTAGCCAGAGTCCCTTAGTGTTGGCCTGTACTTCAGAGAAGTAGATGCTAAACAAGAGCGGTCCCAGGTCTGAACCCTGAGGTACTCCACTTGTCACTTGTCTGGAGCTGGATTTGGAGTAGGCTATTTTTACAGTGTGGGTTCTATCAGTAAGCCAGTTAGCAACCCATTGGGTGACGTAGGGATTAATGCCCAGCTTAGTAAGTTTATCTATGATTCCAGAGTGGGGGATGGTGTCAAAGGCCTTGGCAAGGTCTAGATAGGCTGTGTGGACCACCTTACCCTTGTCCATGGCTCTGGAGACTGATTTGAAGAAGTCAATCAGGTTCAGGAGACAAGATCGGCCCTTCACAAACCCAAACTGGGTGGGGTCCAGTGTTTGAAGGTTGCCAATGTCTTTGTTTATAATTTCCATGGCCTGGCAGATAAGGCTTGTCAGACTGATGGGACGGTAGTTTCTGGGATCCAAGGTGGATCCCCCCTTGTGAAGTGGGATAAGTGTAGCTCTGCACCACTCAGTGGGCACGAAACCTGAGGTGAGGCTATGATTAAACATGACACTTAGGTGAGGTGCCAGTTCATATTGTAGTTCATGTAGTATACATCCCGGGATGTCATCTGGTCCCATGGATGCTGTATTCTTAGCTTTGGAGAGTGCGTTTTTTACCTGTGTGGCCGTTATTACTGGAATTTGGCAATCTTCCAATATTGAGATGGGCCATTTAGGGGTTGAGAGGGGGGTGAAGTTGGCACTGAATTGATCTGCCAGGATATTGGCAATATCCTTGGAATCAGTATATTTAATGCCATTCTGTTTTACTTCAGAGCAGATCTGAGCATTGCCATTTAGATTCTTGACATAGTTATAGAATGCCTTGTGGTTGTCTTTGGAATCTTTGGCAATTTTATTTTCGTAACTAGCTTTGTAGGATTTTATGAGGGATCTCAGTTTCTTACTGATGCTGGTAAGGGAGTTTTTGCATCCTGGGATTTTCCTCTTTTCTGCAACAGTTTATTACTTTTGTTGTAAAGTTTGTTTATGGCAGGGGACCACCAGATTGGCTTCCTTTTTTGGATGAGAGTATCTTGGTTCTATTTGGGATGGCACGATTCATGCATAAGTGGATGTGCTCGTACAGTGCCTTAGTGTAGGATTCAGCAGTTGTACTTTCAGTTCCCGTCTGCATGGGTGTCATAAAGTTTTTCACTTCTGAATTGAGTAGCATGAAGTTGGCTTTGGAGAAGTTTTTTATGGAGGTTTCCTTACTGGGGGGTGGGGGTGAGATGTGGATGTTAAGGGTGATTAGCTTATGGTCAGACCTGACTAACGATGGGGTGACCATAGGTGTGGAGCATCGATTTTTCATGTTGGTAATGACCAGGTCTCGGATATTGGACCCCCTGGTGGGAGTATGGATTAGTTGATCCAGTAAACAAAAAGAAAGTTCAACAACTCCAATACTGAAAAGAACAGGAACTTCCCAAAGAAACTCGTGCACGAAAGGATGTAAATTCTTTTCTTTTATTCCACAATCCTATAGCAGTTAAGCGCTTTCAACTGGAACCCAGTCTTCTTCAGAACAGTCAACAAGCACCATAACTTCCTTTTTATACATAAACCAATACAATCATTTTAAAAATTGCGCCAAAACATTTAAAGGTATAGTGCACATTCAGCAGCAATGACCATAAAAAATCAATATTTATAATCTTCCTAGATATTTGAATAAACCCATATCTAGTGTATACAATAATTATACTGTCAAACTATTAAACTATATAAAATATTTATAAAACATTTGTATATTTAAAATTATTTTTAAACATGTATGTAAACTATATATAGTATATAAAAAACTAAAACTCTATTTCATATTCATACTACTATCAATATTGGAAGACTTGAGACTTTTAATAAATCAATAAGTATATTACCAATACTATAATAACTCAATGACTTATACTAAGAGAGGACCAAGAAAGGTTTAATACTGATGGACTCGTTTAGTCCTGGGGTCTAGTAGCGGCTAATAAAATCTGCCATCTGCTTTCCAAGGCAGCCAGTTTCATCTTCCAGTTTCCCCCAAATGTTGAATAACTAATGGTATCTATGATAGCAAACTGAAAAGTGTGCTCTTTACCATATTCATGGATATGTTTAGACAATGCATTCTTCATGTCCTTCCTCTGAATACGGTAAAGGTGTTCATATATACGCTTTTGAAAACTCTTTCAGTCTTGCCTATGTAATACATAGGACAAGTACAACATGTAGCAATATATATCACCCTACTTGTGTTACAATTTCCAGTTCTAGTTCTAATACATGTAGAGTTGAAGTTTTTAAGTCTAATGTATCTGGATTCATTAATAAACTTACACTGTTTACATCTGCCGCATTTTGTTGTACCTTTGTACATATCCTTTGTGGCATTATCATAATTGGCTTTCTCTAATAATCTTTTAAATTAATGCCTGTCTTATATACAAATTCAGGAGAATTTCCCACATTACGTTCCAAATTCGAACTAACAAGTATATTCCAATGTTGTCGTAATATGTCCTTAATAAAACACGATGTGGAGTGTAAGTCAAAATACATGCTCGACTAGAATAACTGGATGGCAGCCCTTCATGTTTTCATTAACTATATATTTGCCTAATAAAGGGGGGTACTTCTTACCCCATTCATTACCCACATATTCAATTGTATCCAGGAGCATGTGGTCCGGATATCCACGATTACTAAATAATGTCCTAATGGTATCAAGTTCCGTTCTCATCACAGCTTCTGTCGAAGACATCCTCGCTACGGATACACTGCCCCTTTACGATGTTTTTAAAATGTGTGGAGGATGGTTACTTGTAAAATGTAGGTAATCATTGGAAAAAGTTGGTTTATGGAAAATTCTAGAAGTGAATGTATGTTGGTCAAGACCAACCAAGACGCCCAAATAAGCAATGTCCACAGTACTAGTTTGATGAGTAAATTTTAAAATGTAGAGGATAGATTGATGAAAGCCATAAATTCTTGTAATTCCTCTATAGAGGCCTTCCACAAAATAAAATGTCATCCAAAAATCTGGCATAGAATGAGATGTGAGTATAAAATGACTTTTAAATAACACTTCCTCTTCCCATTCCAGCATCACCATGTTGGCAAAGATGGGGGCACACGACGCACCCATAGCAACACCTTTTGTTTGCTTGAAATATTCCCCTTGAAACACAATATAATTGTGATCTAACACCAGTCCCATCATGTCACACAACAACACAACCTTGTCCCAACTAACCCCTGCATGTTTCCTGAGGCTATTTGAGAAATGTTCGATTCCTAGTTCTCTGGGTATACTGGAGAAAAGATCGACCACATCAAGTCATTTTTATACTCACATCTCATTCTATGCCAGATTTTTGGATGACATTTTTATTTTGTGGAAGGCCTCTATAGAGGAATTACAAGAATTTATGGCTTTCATCAATCTATCCTCTACATTTTTAAAATTTACTCATCAAACTAGTACTGTGGACATTGCTTATTTGGACGTCTTGGTTGGTCTTGACCAACATACATTCACTTCTAGAATTTTCCGCAAACCAACTTTTTCCAATGATTACCTACATTTTACAAGTAACCATCCTCCACACATTTTTAAAACATCGTAAAGGGGCAGTGTATCCGCAGCGAGGATGTCTTCGACAGAAGCTGTGATGAGAACGGAACTTGATACCATTAGGACATTATTTAGTAATCGTGGATATCCGGACCACATGCTCCTGGATACAATTGAATATGTGGGTAATGAATGGGGTAAGAAGTACCCCCCTTTATTAGGCAAATATATAGTTAATGAAAAACATGAAGGGCTGCCATCCAGTTATTCTAGTCGAGCATGTATTTTGACTTACACTCCACATACGTGTTTTATTAAGGACATATTACGACAACATTGGAATATACTTGTTAGTTCGAATTTGGAACGTAATGTGGGAAATTCTCCTGAATTTGTATATAAGACAGGCATTAATTTAAAAAGATTATTAGAGAAAGCCAATTATGATAATGCCACAAAGGATATGTACAAAGGTACAACAAAATGCAGATGTAAACAGTGTAAGTTTATTAATGAATCCAGATACATTAGACTTAAAACTTCAACTCTACATGTATTAGAACTAGAACTGGAAATTGTAACACAAGTAGGGTGATATATATTGCTACATGTTGTACTTGTCCTATGTATTACATAGGCAAGACTGAAAGAGTTTTCAAAAGCGATATATGAACACCTTTACCGTATTCAGAGGAAGGACATGAAGAATGCATTGTCTAAACATATCCATGAATATGGTAAAGAGCACACTTTTCAGTTTGCTATCATAGATACCATTAGTTATTCAACATTTGGGGGAAACTGGAAGATGAAACTGGCTGCCTTGGAAAGCAGATGGCAGATTTTATTAGACGCTACTAGACCCCAAGGACTAAACGAGTCCATCAGTATTAAACCTTTCTTGGTCCTCTCTTAGTATAAGTCATTGAGTTATTATAGTATTGGTAATATACTTATTGATTTATTAAAAGTCTCAAGTCTTCCAATATTGATAGTAGTATGAATATGAAATAGAGTTTTTAGTTTTTTTATATACTATATATAGTTTACATACATGTTTAAAAATAATTTTAAATATACAAATGTTTTATAAATATTTTATATAGTTTAATAGTTTGACAGTATAATTATTGTATACACTAGATATGGGTTTATTCAAATATCTAGGAAGATTATAAATATTGATTTTTTATGGTCATTGCTGCTGAATGTGCACTATACCTTTAAATGTTTTGGCGCAATTTTTAAAATGATTGTATTGGTTTATGTATAAAAAGGAAGTTATGGTGCTTGTTGACTGTTCTGAAGAAGACTGGGTTCCAGTTGAAAGCGCTTAACTGCTATAGGATTGTAGAATAAAAGAAAAGAATTTACATCCTTTCGTGCACGAGTTTCTTTGGGAAGTTCCTGTTCTTTTCAGTATTAGTTGATCCAGGGCATTGGAATTTATGTATTCCAAGAACCGTTGGGCAAAGGTGTTGGTACATGAGTAGTTTTCCCAGTTAATGGCAGGGTAGTTAAAATCACCCAGTATTATGGCCTTTTCCCCACTATGGTGCGATTCTGGAGTTAGTTTATAAAGTAAGGGGGGTGGGGGCACAGACCCCCACATTATGGGGTGTGTGGGGTGTAGCCCCCACATAGTTTGGTTATATATTGTCTTCTGGAAAGAGTTATTAATTGGACTTGTAAGTATCCATATCTATAGTTTTAAACATTTAAAATAGGTGGGGGCTATACCCCTAATGTGGGGGGGGGTTGTGCCCCCCACACCCCCCTTACTTTATATACTAACTACAGGATTGCACTACAGTGGGGAAAAGGCCATATATAACTTTCAACGAAATGAGCGCCAGTCAAATGAGTTTTCATTGAAATGCGCTTTCAGTGATTTGTGCGCAGGCAACTGAGTTTCAGTGAAATGAGCTTTCAGTGAAATGAAGTAGACCCATATATATATATATATATATATATATATATATATATATATATATATATATATATATATATATATATACACATAGGGGTGCCAGCTTCTATATGGTGAGTGCATGGGGATTTGCTCCACTGTAAAATGAAATTTCAGGTTTCCATTTTAGAAGACTTTGAATATGTTTTGTTTTAATGCTTTCTTGTTTTTTTTATAATTTATTTACTAAAGTTATTTCTTCTGAAGTAATGCACTTCAGTCCTGCAGTGCTAGGAAATTGCTTCCACATTCTTTGATAGAGACTACACACTATATCTACAATAAAATGCAGTTAAAATGCATATCTGAAGTAGTGTAGTATAGCATTGTGCATAATTGTAAAGCTGATGACTAACAACTGCTACACATTCCTTCTAGAATGCAGTGTGAATAAACACACTCATGGAGGGTAAGCACTCAACCAAAATATCTTTGTTGTTTACCGAATATCTTGGCAAATGTCATTATATTACACTGTCTCTGAATGAGATGTAAATATTTACCGAGGTGAGGAATTATTTGTAGAAATACCATTGTACTCAATGTTCTGTGTTTTGAAGAACAGAAGTATAAAGTGCATTTAGAAAAATGCTCTAGCTGCAACCACCGGGAATTCCCAAAAACTAGAAGTCTTTGATCAACTAAAAGCTGTTGATCCTGAAATTCACTTTCTTTTTCATTGAGAGTGGAATAACTAAGGGTAAGCTTTGATGGTGTTTAATATGTTTATTTTTCTTGGAGAAGTGAAAACCAGAATAGCAACAGTAACATTGATGCTCAGGTATTATCATGTTTCTTGACAGAACTTTCCATTTATTCACCATTTGTTCTTTGGAATAGTAGCTGATCCTACAGAGGATATAGATGATTATGTTACTGATGTAGAAACTTGAGCCAAAGACTGTGAATTTGATCATCTGCACGATTCATTTGTAAGAGTAGTTTATGTGTGAGTGCGTGTGTGTGTGTGTGTGTGTGTGTGTGTGTGTGTGTGTGTGTGTGTGTGTGTGTGTGTGTGTGGTGTAAAAAAATTTCAAACTAAATGCAGGCTATTAAAAGAAACAGAAACAGAGTCTATCACAGCCTATGAGTATATGTGGAAAAAGTAAGTTTACACATACACATCTGTAAGTATTAATTAAGAAAATGGATGTGAATAAGAAAAAATGGATTAAATAACGAGATAAAATGTGGAATAAAGTGAGACTGTATTAAGATGGCAAAGGAGAAGACAAGAAATCAAGGTATGATGTGCACAGAAAATATTTTGCGACTGAAATTCAAATCTCAAATAATAGGCATTGCTATAAGCATGATTGGAAGCATTGTTCTACTTTTATTCAATTTTGTAGAAACTGAACTAGAAATAACCATTTTATAATGCTGTGTAGAAGGGAAAACAACTGAAGGAAAAATAATTTGCATGCTGTTGAAGAGAAGCATGAAATGAGCTGTTTGTTCGCATTAAAATGAAAAGAGTTGATACAGTAAAGTCTGAAATATATCACAGGTACTGAGACAAGCTTGTAAGTCAGACTTTTATCACGAAATACTGGGCATTAATAAACAAATTATGCAGTGTTACAGTTTGTGTGCACATCATTTGTAAGTATTTGGGATTAAAATGTTGTGAGAAGAAAATTCAGGATAACGTGGAGTCAGCTGGTTAAAATCTACTACTGTGAATATCAAAAAAAGAACTATAAAATCCTGCTTCAGATTATAGCATTTAATTCTTAAATTCCTGTTGTCTGTCCATTGATAATGTGCTACATTCTTTACTGCTTGCAGGGTGAACTATAATTACTCAAACTGAATCAAAGAAAACTTACATTTGTAAAAACAAAACCAAACTCCTAAAATAAACTAAAAAAAAGCATTTTTTTATCTTATTTATTCAGTCATCCACCCAGTTATAGTTACATAAGAAATGATCATATTAAATCAGAGGATACATCCTCTCTGTGGTGGGTATGGCAGGCTTTCATCCAGAGAAAAACAATTATACTTTGAAATTAACATTGACTGAAATTGCTTTGATTTTGCTTTGTTTGAAACAGCATTTTTTATTAAGTGACTTTTGATAATTTTGCATAGATAACCATAAGACCGTCATCACTTGACACTTAGTATAGAACCAGGATCACATTATAAATTAGTCTAGAAAAACATTCATATTACTTGTTCTTTGTCAAGTGCAGTAGAAAATTTTGTATTTTAAGATGTTAGCAGAACTGATAATTACAAATCTTACACTATACTTATAAATAATATATGGAATTCTGAGTAGCAGTCCATATGCAACATTTGTATAAAAAAATTAAAGATCCCCTGTGTCTCATGCACTGTAATTTTCATTTGCTTCTACCATGAAATGTCAATTTCCACAATTAAGAGGATCAACAATAGTGAAAAATAATGGCCAAAACACAGAAAGCTGAAAAAAATTAACTTTGTTTTTTGCAGCAGACAAGTCCCTGTACCTCTCAATATGACGGGCACGCCCCCACACCCCCAAACTTATTTTATATATATATATATATATATATATATATATATATATATATATATATATATATATATATATAGGGTTCCTATTATGTGATCGAAGATGCAGTCTTTTGAATGCGTATTGATCAAATTTGAAAGCACGAAATGGCAAAATAAAATATCAAAACGGCATACAAAAGATTTCTTTCCCTGGGAAAGAAATTGCTTGACCGCTTCCATTATTTTGCTGTTTTCATCACTGTAGTGTGGTCTCGGAGTTGGTATAGTTAAGTAGGGGTGTGTGAGGGGCAAAGCCCCCCACTTTATGTAATGTTTTAAAGTTTTTTTTTTCTTTTCTTTTATAGAACAGCGATTTTTTTCCCTGAGGAAAAAAATCGCTGTTCTAAGTGTTCGGGATTGTAAGCTTTTGCTTACATGGGGTCGATAAATCAGCGTTCACTTGTATATCAAAAGGCAACTGATTGGAAATATATATAATAACAACAACAAACTGGCCAAGAATACAAAAAAATAACTTTAATAAAACTTTAGCTTCTTGGCATACAAGCCTTCAAGGAGTAAAACTGTAAGGTAATAAAGGAAGTATATATACATAAAAAACACATGGTGAATAAAACAATAAATCAATTAATTAATTAAAATACAACCAATTACATTCTGTATTCAAGCCTGAAGGCACTGAAGTGCCATACTTTAAAATATAAATAGATTCCTTTCCTCAAACCTAACTACCACATGTTCAAGGATAGATTGAAACACACACACACACACACACACACACACACACACACACACACACACACACACACACACACACACACACACACACACACACACACACAAACACCAATGGCACAGATGCACCAATCTGAAGAAGGGAGAAATTTCCCGAAAAAAGTGAACCATTGCGGGTGCACACATAGAAATCACACCAGCAATCATTTCCTGTGGAACACGGAGATTGTGGTTATGTGTTTCATTGTTTTTTTCATTGGATTACTGGCACGCAAGGAATTTCACTATAATCATCTGTAGATGAGTCTTTTTGTTTGTACTCTGCTGTAAGCATCACAGACTTCTCTGCAAAACCTACTTTACATTTTACTGGAAACATAGTCTCATTGTTTAACTGACACCACCTTTTTCAACAATAAAAATCAATGACAGATTCATGTCTCTAGTGACTGGCTTCTTAATAATAGTAGAAGTCCCTCATTATCTTACCTGTATTATTAATGCAATTCCAGCACAAATTCCACCACAGAATTATAGGTATTTACTAGGCTAATGACCACAAGGGTCTTTTTAAGCCTAGCCATGCATCCCAAATCTCTGACGAGTTCTGATACCCTTGATAAGTGTAAGCATGGGCCTGGGAGATGAACCTTTTACAGGTTACCTGTTTCCATCAGAAACATAGGTGCCAAACCAAGGATGAATTTCTGGTTTCCCATCCAATGGTCCAAGTTGCACTTGAATTGGATTAGGGAGGAACTCTGCTTCACATGGATGGGGAGCCTGTTCCATAGACCGGGTAGTCTCTGGGATGCATGCCTATCTCTCCAGCAGGTCCTATTTATTTCACAGGCAAGTTTTAAGTCTTAAGACTAAAACTGAGAGAAATAATTGTTTTCCTCTCACATAATTTCATTTGACACTTCAGTATCCCATTACTTTACTTAAAATTACTAGCCTATCAAAGATCCGTTTCTGCACAGCATTAATTCATGTGCAACAAACACTTGCATTACAGCTGTGTTCTATGATTTCCCCAGTACACGTTTTATATTAGCAGAAAGAACAAATGTGCATTTAGTTGCAGAACTCCACCTTCAGCCATACTAATTAGTTAGATCTGTTTAATTTTCCAGTACCTTAACATGCCCTTAAGTTTTCACATACGCTGCTGTTTGTACTGCTGACCATAGCATGAAAATATGGTTTACTATCATTAGTGAGAAAGTCAAAACACTTTCCGTTCGTACTATTGAAAGAAACCACTGAACCTGGAATTCCGACAGCTTCACAATGTCGACCCAAATGATTGACACATTTGGGTCGACATTGTCATCGAAAGATATCACGTGATATTTGTACAGAAGCTGATGTACATCAAACTCCTATATGAAATATCACATATTTGAAGGGGGGCAAGCCCCCCTGCACCCCCCATGTGGGGGGCCCCACACCCCATACCAAAAATATATTCCAGCTCAGAGAAAGCACCACAGTGGGGATTTGGATGAAATTCTAATCCCCATTGTACCATGATCTCTGTACAGTTAGTCGAATGCACTACTGCATTTGCATAAGTGTGTTCGACTATCCTTTGCAGTTCACATTTTGTGAACGACAATCTGATTTTCAGCAGCATATGTCCCGGCAGATTGAACAATAGTAAACCTGAAAATGCATCAACAAAAATGGAAGAGTTTTATCCTCTAGTGTTTTAGGACTTGACATACTGTATTATTTCTTTCATTTTTGCCATGCAAACTAACATCATTCAGTGTGCACTTCTCCACCTTTCATTTTCATAGGTTCATAGGTTGGTACTAGGCTATCAGCCCTAGGGCCTATACAAGCCTAGCCAAACAATTCCCCGGATATTTCTTCACACAATATTTACTTCCCTGGACCCCTGTCTAGCAGGGCGACTGACGTGATCCCCGGGGTGAATTTCCTATCTCCCACCCAATCATCAAGGTTCCTTTTGAAGAGGGCCAAGGAGGCACTCTGCTTGACATGTATGGGCTATTCCAGAGTCTGAGGAGTCTCTGGGTCAGAAACCTATCCCTCCAGCATGTTTTGTTCATTGTGATGACAAGGTTTAGATCCCTGGAGCATGTGGCTCTGAGGGATTGATATTTATTTAAGTGGAGCATGTCCAACAGCTCAGGGTTTGACATGGCCTTGTATGTTAAGCAGAGATTGCCTCTGAGTAGACAATATGCCACAGAGTATAGCTGGTGTTTTTTTAGACGGTCAGCATAGGGCATCTGCTTTAGGCCTGTGATTCTTTTAGTTAGGTATTTCTGCGGCCTTTCCAGCTGTTGCAGATGTCTTGTGAGGTACAAATCAAGCGAGGCATTGTACTCTATAATGGGTCTAATGAGGGATGAGTACAGTGGGACAATGACCTCCTTTTTTCTGAATTAAAAGCCCTTAGTGATGAGGTGTGCCACATAGAAGGATTTCCTGACTGTTGTGGCGATCTGGATATTGAAGGTGAGACCACTGTCCACCTGTGTCCCTAAGTCTCTCATCACACTTTCAGTGTTTAGTGTACTGCCACTTATGTGGTAATTTATGGGTACATGGTTTTTCCCAAAGGGTATAACTATACATTTCTTGGCATTAAGCTTGAGCCCATGGTTCTGGCACCAAGCATCTGTTTCTGTAAGGCCCTTTTGTAGAATATCCACATCATTTGGGGATTCGATAATGGCTCCCAGTTTGCAGTCATCTGCGAACTTTGTTAGCCAGAGTCCCATAGTGTTGGCCTGTACTTCAGAGAAGTAGATGCCAAACATGAGTGGTCCCAGGACTGAACCCTGAGGTACTCCACTTGTCACTTCTCTGGAGCTGGATTTGGAGTCGGCTATTATTACAGTCTGGGTTCTGTCAGTAAGCCAGCTGGCAACCCATCGAGTGACGTAGGGATTTATACACAGCTTAGTATGTTTAGCTATGATTCTAGAGTGGGGAATGGTGTTGAAGGCCTTGGCAAGGTCCAGATAGGCTGTGTGGACTGCCTTACCCTTTTCCATGGCTCTGGAGACTGATTCGAAGAAGTCAGTCAGGTTCAGGAGACAAGATCTGACCTTCACGAACCCAAAATGGATGGGGTCCAGCGTTTGAAGGTTGCCAATGTCTTTGTTTATAAGTTTCATGATAATGCATTCTACGCCCTTACAGATCAGGCTCATCAGACTGATGGGACGGTAGTTCCTGGGATCCAAGATGGATCCCCCCTTCTGGAGTGGGATAACTATAGCTGTGCAACACTCAGTGGGCACGAAGCCTGAGGTGAGGCTATGATTAAACATGACACTTAGGTGAGGTGCTAGTTCATTTTGTAGTTCATGTATTACACAGCCTGGGATGTCATCTGGTCCCATGGATGCTATATTCTTAGCTTTGGAGAGTGCAGTTTCTACCTGTGTGGCCGTGATTACTGGAATTTGGCAATCTTTTGGTATTGAGATGGGCCCTTTAGGGGGTGAAGTTGACACTAAATCGATCTACCAGGATATTGGCAATATCCTTGGGATCAGTATATTTAATGCCATTCTGTTGTAACTCAGATTCTTGACATAGCTATAGAATGCCTTGTGGTTGTCTTTGGAATCTTTGGCAATTTTATTTTCATAACTAGCTTTGGAGGATTTTATGAGGGATCTCAGCTTCTTACTGAGACTGGTAAGGGAGTTTTTTGCATCCTGGGATTTTCCTCTTTTCTGCAACGGTTTCTTCCTTCTGTTGTATAGTTTGTTTATGGCAGGCGACCACCAGATTGGCTTCCTTTTTTTGGAGGAGAGCGTCTTGGTTCTATTTGGGATGGCGCGATTCATGCACAAGTGGATGTGCTCATACAGTACCTTAGTGTAGGATTCAGCAGTCGAACTTTCACCTCCCGTCTGCATGGGTGCCATGAAGTTTGTCACTTCTGACTTAAGTAACAGAAATTTGGCTATGGAGAAGTTTTTTACGGAGGTTTCCTTACTGGGGGGTGGGGGTGGGATGTGGGTGTCAAGGTTGATTTGCTTATGGTCAGACGTGACCAATGAGGGGGTGACCACTGGTGTGGAGCATCTATCTCCCATGTTGGTTATGACCAGGCATAGGATATTAGAGCTCCTGGTGTGACAATGGATTAGTTGATCCAGGGCGTTGGAATTTATGAATTCCAAGAACCATTGAGAAAAGGTGTTGGTACCCGAGTAGTTTTCCCAGTTAATGGCAGGGTAGTTGAAATCACCCAATATTAGGGTGTTTGGTAGTAGCTTATTATTTTCCAGTATGTTTAGAAAGGGGTAGTGAGAATCTTGGGACATGGTGGGAGATCTGTAGCAAGCTACAATTTGGATTGCAGTCTTACCTAGTGTTAGATGCACCCAGAGAATTTCAGATGCATTGTGTTGGACAACTAGCCTGGAGGTGTGAATATCCTTGGTGAATATGGACACTCCTCCACCTTTAGTGTTTTGGTCTTGGTTTGATGGCCAAAAAGTGTGGTAAGAGTTGTAGCCTGGTATTGCAAGGGTGCTCTCTGGAGTCTTGAACCAGGTTTCAGTTACTGCACAGATATCGATGTTCTCTATGTTTAGGAGTGCCTCAAGTGAGTGCATTTTGAGGTTTAGAGTTCTAGCATTGAGTAACATTACCTTCAGATTTTGCATGCTTGTATCTGTTACGGTGGTGGTTTTGTCCTTTGAACCTTGCCTAAAAAAGGCACTATAGGGGTGGCAAGAGCTTTAGCCAGTAACCTGAATCCCAGGAGTGTCAGGTGCAGACCATCTCTGGCAAAGGATCATGGTTTGTCGATCATGTCGTCCCAGGCAGACAGATACTGGATCCCCTTTGAATGACACCAGAAGCTTAGCCAATTGTTGAAGTCAATCATTTTACCCTTATACTGTGGTATCATTCTGGGCGAAGGCAAGATGCTACTCAGGGCTAGGGTCATACCTGCCTGGGCCACATGATCTGAGAGCTCTTCCATGTTTCTTTTCATGTAATCCAGGGAGGTACGTCTCAAGTCATTCACTCCAACATGCACAATGACAGAGTCGTATTTGTACTTGTGGGGTGACTTGAGTGCATGCGTTATGTGGCGGATCCTGACACCCGACAGGCAGCTGACTGGAATTTTCTCCTTGCTCAGCCTGGTGAGTGGGACATCAGTGTGCCTGACTATAGATTCACCTATGACTAAAGTGATGGGTACATTGTCTTGCCTTAGGGGCTGTTGGGTGAAACACTGGTGTTGTGAGCTATGTGTCACTTTGGTTGTGACTGATGTTTGCTTGAGTTTTAGCTTCGGAGGTCCTTGTTGCTTGGGCAGATTAATGTTAAGGGCCTCCGCATATGTGAGTTTAGTGTTGCTATGTGTGGGTGTTGATGATGTGGGTTTTGAAGGGCTATGTGTTGCTTGAGGTGTAGTGCAGGTGTTAACCTTCTCCTCTTGACTGTCTAGCACAACCTTGTCTGGAGAGAGCTTTGCTTCCAGTTTGGCTATGTAAGTGCATCTCTCACAGGTTGTAGTGTTGGGTGGTAGGAGACGTGGGTTGTCTGTGTACATGAGGCAGTTGCTGCATTGCCCCAGTATGCCAAGATTCACCAGGTGGACAGGAGAAATCACCGGAAGCTGACCCTTGGACATGCCTGTTTAGGTGCTTTTTTTGTAAAGTACAAGAGCTGTTTTCCCTTACCTTTGCAAGGTACTTTGCAATTATAGGCTGTTTAGTGCCTACGATTAATTTCTCCTTATTAACAAGGAGAGTTGAGTGCTTTTATCAGTTTAAGGCTTCTTAGTGCTTTCCAGCAGGTTCTAGAGCAAGTGCTAGTCACAGGGGTTCAGATTCTAGTGCTACTACTGAGAAACCAGCTAGTTCTAAGGGAAAATTTGAAGAGCAGACTTTCTGGCACCTGGAATAGTTTAACAGTAGCCCCACGGTGCTGCACGATGTCAAAAATGCACAAACACATGCGTTTTTAAGCCAGTAAGTTGAAAGGGATAGAAATCAGCCTAAAATAGGTAATAAAATTGCAATTTCAGAGCTGGAAACCACTCCTCTTGTGTTAGATAGGCAGTACAATGCTCACCACTCCCACTGGTAAGCAGTAGGACTTCCCTATACCACAGCAAGGTCTGGATAGCTCTGAACACAAAAAAATAAGGTCCTGAAACCAGCAAAGCCTGGGATCTGGACTACACTAGCTAGGAAAGGCAGGAAACAAGCAAACAAGATAGTATTTTTGTTTGTTTTCTGTTTTTGTTTGGTTAACACAGACTAAACAATACAATAATACAGTAAATAAACGCAGAAAAGGCTAACGCACTTGAGTGTGTAGCCCTAAACAGTAAATTTACCTTTCCATATTACACTATTACACAGTTTTATGTTTCCAGTGCTGGCACTTTTTTAACAGGCAATAAAAGTGCATTCCTTTGTCCACCGCCCTACTACTAAATTGTTTTTTCATTAATTTCTCTTTACCTTTGCTTTTTAAAATAAAATTCTAAGAAGTAAACGAACCCAACCAACTGAAATAAAATAAGGAATGAAAAGGAAAAACTAGAGAACACACAACAGCGTAATAGACCAAATACCGCAATAATTTATTAACAACGTTAAGCGCTTTCCTCTGTATACTAGACGTCTTCAGAACAATTACAGACACAATTTGATGACCTTAAAAACCCTACCCATAATGCTCATTGGTCAATATTCCATGAACCAAACTTAATTATTATTTAAAGTAACCCTACCATGAAAACAACATTAATATTGGTAGACACTTAAAAAATCAAATAAAACAAACAGATTTTAATTTTAAAAGTGAGCTGATAGAAATCTTGTCATTAAGCCCAGGTGGTTGACAGGCATCAAGTCTAACCTGCCACTTGAGCTCTAAAAACTCTAAAAAATCATCTTCAGGACGACCCCGCGAACCCAGATCAACGTGGTCCAATACAAAACATTTTTTAAAGGAGTGTGTTGGATGTGTACTAGTGTGCTTATACAATGCATTTGTGTCTATTTTGTTGTGGATGTCATAATTGTTAAACTGTAAATTCTTTTCCTAAGGGTTCCCACTGTCTTCCCCACATAAAACCCTTTACATGAACCACAAACCGCAATATATACCACACCTTTTGTGTAACAATAATACTTTTTGTGAGTGGTGATCTTACCTACATTCTCAACCTTGATACAATCTGTGTCCAATATAAATGAACATTGTCCACATCTCCCACATTTATAAGTGCCACCTGGTCCTGTCTTAGTCTTTTTCATTTCCACTAGACCTTTAAGGGACATTTCCTTTTTGTAAACCACCAATGGTTTATCCCCCAATTTCTTAGAGATTTTTTCGTCTAATGTGAGCATAGTCCAAAAATTGTATACTATATTCATTAAAGCAAAAAAATCAACCGTGAAAGGTAGAACCAACGCTCTATTAAACCCATGTGTCCTGACAGGCTCCAGGGATCTTACTAAACCAGTGAGGTTTGCTAAAAGTGTGGTAAAAATCCCTCCTTCTCTCTTGTGTTTAACTTCATCAGTGATGTTATTGATAAAATTGTAGGGATATCCTCTTTTCTGCAACATCTCCATTAATGTATCATATTCTCTAATAAAATCGTCCTGTTCGGAGATCATTCTGGCCAATCCCACGTATTGACCGTTAACTAATGACCTCTTTTGGTGAACAGGGTGCCAACTCTCAAAATGTAGCAATGAATTTGAGTAAGTGGGTTTTCTATATAAATGTGATATAAATTTACCACTTAAGTAGTCTTTCTTAATGGTAACATCCAAATAATTCAAAAAATCATGGTTCTTGGACACGGTGAACCTCAAAAATGTAGTTGTTTCATTAATGTACATGAAAAACCTATTCAGGCCATTTTCACTTCCATCCAAAATATAACCAAATCATCGAGGTAGCGTGCATATAGAACCCACTTGTCCTTGTATTCTGAGTTTACCAAGAAGCGGTCCTCCCATTGTGCAAGGGCAATGTTGGCAAAAACCAGAGCACAACATGCCCCCATTGCCACTCCTTGCACCTGTTTGAATAGATGCCCATCAAATGTGATAAAGTTGTTGCCCAGGACCATCTCCATACAGGACCTAATAGTCAAAATGCTACCATGGTTCAATGAATGTTTTTTACGCAAATAATTATAGAACCATTCAATCCCAATATCGTGAGGTATTATAGAAAAGAGGTCACAAATATCAATTGTTAGTAATATTAAATCATCATGGTACATTTCAGGTTTTATTTTTGAAAGGAAGTCCCAGGAATCCTTGATAATCAAGTGCCTGTCATCCAGTATATGTTTTACAATGTTGTCAATAAACTTGGCCAGAAAAAAAGTTTTGGATGCTTTTGCATCTACTATAGGTCTCAAGGGGGAGTCTTGGACACTTTTGTGAATTTTGGGGATTCCAAATACTGTTGGAATCCTTGGATGCTTTGTTTCTAAATATCTAAATGTTTCCAAAGTAATCTCCCCATTCAATAATAGCTGTTCTATATTCAAATCCATACATCTATAAGATATATATAGCTCATTTCTAGACATCTCGGCATAGGTATCACTATACAAAAGTGTCATCATTTTGCTGTTATATTCACAAAGGTCCATGATGACTAATCCTCCCCCTTTATCTGGCTTCATAATCCAAATGTCTTCCTTGTCTAAAATCTGGTTTAATATGTTCTTTCTTTTGTTGTTAAATTACTAATTCTAATGGAGTCTAGTAGATGTTTGTTATAGGAAGCCACTTTCCTAAACTCTTTTTCACAAAAAATCTCAAACATTTGTACTGTAGGGTGCATAGGGGGAATAAATGTGCTAGGTCTAGTGAGTAGGCCAATATTAAACTGTGAAAGACTAGTCGTGTCTCCTGCTTATGAGAAAAAAGTGCCAAGTTCAATTTTCTGGTATATAGTTTTAGTTCAAGTATAGTTTTAACAATGTTTATCCTGTTAGCTGGCAAAAAATTGAATCCCTTTGAGAACAGTTCAGCCCAATCAATATTCAGTGATGTCTTACTCTAATTAAAAATACTAAAATCATCCTTAACATTTTTAATGGCAGTACATGCATTCACATTAGTATCATATTGTTATCCATTACCTCCAATATTGATCTTGCCTCCCCCTTCTCCATTGGTTCCGATAATTCTCCTGCCCATATCTCCTATTCCTTTGTCTCCCCCTCTGATTCATTAATCTCTGGGATCTCCTCAGAGGTGGTAGATCTAAAGGGACATTCTCACTTTGTGAATCTTGAAGGTCCTGAACATTATCAGCTTCATTAATACTGTTCTCTTCATATAAATCTATCAGACCACCCAGATTGCTGCCCCTCATGGGGATCAGGGTAAGCCGTATCCGCCTCATAGTCTGTTTTATCCCTAAAGAGTTTCCTTTCTTTTCTTTTTTGTAAGTCTATCAGCTCAGTATCAACAACTTTAAAAATATTATTGAATTCAGTAAGTCTATGTTCAAACAATAAGTCTTTTTTGATACCAGAGTCCAATCTGTTAATGTCCTTCAAAATGAAAGCCATTTTTTATTGTTGTCAGTAATAAGCAATTGTAATAATTCACACCCTTGTTTGTTAAAAAGTACCTTCAGTTCAGTGCAAAAAAGAATCCTTGACTAACCCAGTTGGGTACTTCCACATACGTAAGGCCTTCAGGATTTGTTCTGTTCTGAGACATTCCTGCAAATACTCATTCTCAAATTGGAGCTTTTTATATTTAGACAAGTCCCTAAACTCGCGAAATTGTTGCTCCAAGCTGTTAGAATTCGTTGTGTTGTTTGTGGTACAATCACCAGATATAACTCTGTTTTTAAGCCATTGCTCAGTTTGGACTGGTAATGTGATGTCGTCACAGACGCAATGGGAAACGCCTGATGTCATCACGTTCCCGCCCCCATTGCTACTAGCAACCAAAGTATGTTCTCTAACACTATTTTCAGAATTACAAATCCTTTGTGCTGGGGTAATCAAAGATGCCTCGAAACTTGACAAAATAATCCTGTTACATCCCTGCCCATTCTGTTGCTCAGTCTGCTCCATAAGTTTGTCGACCCTGCTTGCCAGCGAGGAAACAGTAGCAGCAAGTGTGGACACTGATTTCAAAATATCATTGTAGTCCACACTGTCAGCGTTGCCAAATGACTCCAGTCCTCTCCATCCATGAAAACAAACTAAGAAGTAAACAAACACAACCAACTGAAATAAAATAAGTAATGAAAAGGAAAAATTAGCGAACACACGACAGCGTAATAAACCAAATACCACAATAATTTATTAACAACATTAAGCGCTTTCGTCTGTATGCTAGACTTCTTCAGAACAATTACATACACAATCTGATAACCTTAAAAACCCTACCCTAAATGCTCATTGGTCAATATTCCATGAACCAACCTTAATTATTATTTAAAGTAACCCTACCATGAAAACAACATTAATATTGGTAGACACTTAAAAAATCAAATAAAACAAACAGATTTTAATTTTAAAAGTGAGCTGATAGAAATCTTGTCATTAAGCCCAGGTGGTTGACAGGCATCAAGTCTAACCTGCCACTTGAGCTCTAAAACATCTTAAGAAATCATCTTCAGGACCACCCCGCGAACCCAGATAAATGTGGTCCAATACAAAACATTTTTTAAAGGAGTGTGCTGAATGTGTACTAATGTGCTTATACAATGCATTTGTGTCTTTTTTGTTGTGGATGTCATAATTGTGTTGATAAATTCTTTCCTAAGTGCTCCCACTGTCTTCCCCACATAAAACCCTTTACATGAACCACAAACCGCAATATATACCACACCTTTTGTGTAACAATAATACTTTTTTGTGAGTGGTGATCTTACCTACATTCTCAACCTTAATGCAATCTGTGTCCAATATAAATGAACATTGTCCACATCTCCCACATTTATAAGTGCCACCTGGTCCTGTCTTAGTCTTTTTTATTTCCACTAGACCTTTAAGGGACATTTCCTTTTTGTAAACCACCAATGGTTTATCCCCCAATTTCTTAGAGATTTTTTCGTCTAATGTGAGCATAGTCCAAAAATTGTATAATATAGTCTTTAAATAAAAAAAAAATCAACCGTGAAAGGTGGAATCCACGCTCTATTAAACTCATGTGTCTTGACAGGCTCCAGGCATCTTACTAAACCAGTGGGGTTTGCTAAAAGTGTGGTAAAAATCCCTCCTTCTCTCTTGTGTTTAACTTCATCAGTGATGTTATTGATAAAATTGTAGGTATATCCTCTTTTCTGCAATATCTCCATTAATGTATCACATTCTCTAATAAAATCATCCTGTTCGGAGATCATTCTAGCCAATCTCACGTATTGACCTTGCTCTTCCTCCCATCCTACATAATTTCATTACCTTAACTACTCTCCACAAACTGATATATCTGTAAATAGCCCCCTACACTCTAACTACTAGGAACTACCATATTTTACAGGAACTGTAACTCTTTTGCAATGAAATTCAATGCATTACTCTAACTAGCATCTCATGGGAACTTCTTACTTATTTTTTTTTTCTTTTTCTAAATTCTCTGTTATTCATGTAATTTGTTATCTTGTATACTTGAGACTTCTTGCATTTATATTTATCTTCACATTTCATGTATTATGTTATCGTGTATTCTTATGACTCTTGCATTTATAGTATATCTTGTACTTCATGTATTTTTCTGGAGCTTTTCTCCCCAGGACTCCATTGAAAATGGGCTCTTCGTGGCCCAATTGGACTATCCTGGCAAACAAACTGCAAATAAATAAATAAATAAAATAAACTAATGACCTCGTCTGATGAACAGGGTGCCAACTCTCAAAATGTAGCAATGAATTTGAGTAAGTGGGTTTTCTATTTACCCCCCAGTAAAGAAACCACCATAAAAAACTTCTCTAAAGCCAACTTCATGCTTCTCAAGTCAGAAGTGACAAACTTCATGACACCCATGCAGACGGGAACTGAAAGTTCAACTGCTGAATCCTACACTACGGCACTGTACGAGCATATCCACTCATGCATGAATCGTGCCATCCCAAATAGAACCAAAATGCTCTCATCCAAAAAAAGGAAGCCAATCTGGTGGTCCCCTGCCATAAACAAACTTTACAACAAAAGGAAGAAACTTTTGCAGAAAAGAGGAAAATCCCAGGATGCAAAAAACTCCCTTACTAGCCTCAGTAAGATACTGAGATGCCTCATAAAATCCTCCAAAGCTAGTTACGAAAATAAAATTGCCAAAGATTCCAAAGACAACCACAAAGCATTCTATAATTATGTCAAGAATCTAAATGGCAATGCTCAGATCTGCTCTGAGCTAAAACAGAATGGCATTAAATATACTGATCCGAAGGATATTGCCAATATCCTGGCAGATCGATTCAGTGCCAACTTCACCCCACTCTCACCCCTAAATGGCCCATCTCAATACCGGAAGATTGCCAAATTCCAGTAATAACGGCCACACAGGTACAAAACGCACTCTCTAAAGCCAAGAATACAGCATCCATGGGACCAGATGACATCCCGGGCTGTGTACTACATGAACTACAATATGAACTGGCACCTCACCTAAGTGTCATGTTTAATCATAGCCTCACCTCAGGTTTCATGCCCACTGAGTGGCGCAGAGCTATAGTTATCCCAATCCACAAGGGGGGATCCACCTTGGATCCCGGAAACTACCGTCCCATCAGTCTGACAAGCCTTATCTGCAAGGCCATGGAGCGTATTATCATGGAACTTATAAACAAAGACATTGGCAACCTTCAAACACTGGACCCCACCCAGTTTGGGTTTGTGAAGGGCCGATCTTGTCTCCTAAACCTGATTGACTTCTTTGAATCAGTCTCCAGAGCCATGGACAAGGGTAAGGCAGTCCACACAGCCTATCTAGACCTTGCCAAGGCCTTTGACACCATCCCCCACTCTGGAATCATAGATAAACTTACTAAGTTGGGCATTAATCCCTATGTCACCCAATGGGTTGCTAAATGGCTTACTGATAGAACCCACACTGTAAAAGTAGCCGACTCCAAATCCAGCTCCAGACAAGTGACAAGTGGAGTACCTCAGGGTTCAGTCCTGGGGCCGCTCTTGTTTGGCATCTACTTCTCTGAAGTACAGGTCAACACTAAGGGACTCTGGCTAACAAAGTTTGCAGATGACTGCAAACTGGGAACCATTATTGAATCCCAAATGATGTGGATACACTACAAAAGGGCCTTACAGAAACAGATGCTTGGTGCCAGAGCCATGGGCTCAAGCTCAATGCCAAGAAATGTATTGTTATCCCTTTGGGAAAAACATGTATCCATGAATTACCATATAGGTGGCAGTACACTAAACACAGAAAGTGTGATAAGAGACTTAGGGACACAGGTGGACAGTGGTCTCACCTTCGATAACCACATCGCCACAACAGTCAGGAAATCCTTCTATGTGGCACACCTCATCACGAAGGGCTTTTCATCCAGAAAAAGGAGGTCATTGTCCCACTATACTCATCCCTCATTAGACCCATTATAGAATACAATGCCCCATTTGGTATGTACCTCTCAAGACATGTGCAACAACTGGAAAGGCCTCAGAAATACCTCACTAAAAGAATCACAGGCCTAAAGCAGATGCCCTATGCTGACCGCCTTAAAAAACTCCAGCTATACTCTGTCGCATATCGTCTACTCAGAGGCGATCTCTGCTTAACATACAAGGCCATGTCAAACCCAGAGCTGTTGGACATGCTACACTTAAAGAAATCCCAATCCCTCAGAGCTACACGCTCCAGGGATCTAAACCTTGTCATCACAATAAACAAAACATGTTGGAGGGATAGGTTCCTGACCCAGAGACTCCCCAGACTCTGGAATAGATTGCCCATAAATGTCAAGCAGAGTACCTCTTTGGACCTCTTCAAGAGGAACCTTGACGATTGGATGGGAGAAAGGAAATTCACCCCAGGGATCACGTCAGTCGCCCTGCTAGACAGGGGTCCAGGAAAGTAAATAATGTGGGAAGAAATATTCAGGGAATTGTTATGGCTAGGCTTGTATAGGCCCTAGGGCTGATAGCCTAGTACTAACCTATGAACCTATGATGTAAATTTACCACTCAAGCAGTCTTTCTTAATGGTAACATCCAGATAATTCAAAAAATCGTGGTTCTTGGACATGGTGAACCTCAAAAATGTAGTTGTTTCATTAATGTACGTGAAAAACCTATTCAGGTAATTTTTACTTCCATGCCAAAATATAACCAAATCATCGAGGTAGCATCCATATAGAACCCACTTGTCCTTGTATTCTGAGTTTACCAAGAAGAGATCCTCCCATTGTGCAAGGACAATGTTGGCAAAAACCGGAGCACAACATGCCCCCATTGCCACTCCTTGCACCTGTTTGAATAGATGCCCATTAAATGTGATAAAGTTGTTGTCCAGGACCATCTCCATACAGAACGTAATAGTCAAAATTATATCATGGTTCAATGAATGGTGTTTACACAAATAATCATAGAACCATTCAGTCCCAATATCGTGAGGTATTATAGAAAAGAGGTCACAAATATCAGTTGTTACTAATATTAAATCATCATGGTACATTTCAGGTTTTATTTTTGAAAGGAAGTCCCAGGAATCCTTGATAATCAGGTCCCTGTCATCCAGAATATGTTTTACCATGTTGTCAATAAACTTGGCCAGAAAAAAAGTTTTGGATGCTTTTGCATCTACTATAGGTCTGGGGGTGGGGGGGTGGGGGTGGGGGTGGGGGCTCTTAGACACTTTTGTGAATTTTGGGGATTCCAAATATTGTTGGAATCCTTGGATGTTTTCTTTCTAAAAATCTAAATGTTTCCAAAGAAATCTCCCCATTCAATAATAGATGTTCTATATTCAAATCCATACATCTATAAGCTATATTTAGCTCATTTCTAGACACCTCGGCATAGGTATCACTATACAAAAGTGTCATCATTTTGCTGTTATATTCACAAAGGTCCATGATGACTAATCCTCCTATGTAAGTGCATCTCTCACAGGTTGTAGTGTTGGGTGGTAGGAGAAGCGGGTTGTCTGTGTACATAAGGCAGTTGCTGCATTGCCCCAGTATGCCCAGATTCACCTGGTGGACAGGAGAAATCACCGGAAGCTGACCCTTGGACATGCCTGTTTAGGTGCTTTTTTTGTAAAGTACAAGAGCTATTTTTCCTTACCTTTGCAAGGTACTTTGCAATTATAGGTTGTTTAGTGCCTATGATTAATTTCTCCTTATTAACAAGGAGAGTTGAGTGCTTTTATCAGTTTAAGGCTTCCTAGTGCTTTCCAGTAGGTTCTATTGCAAGTACTAGTCACAGGGGTTCAGATTTTAGTGCTACTTCTGAGAAACCAGCTAGTTCCAAGGGAAAATTTGAAGAGCAGACTTTCTGGCACCTGGAATAGTTTAACAGTAACCCCACAGTGCTGCACGATTTGAAAAATGCAAAAAACACGCGTTTTTAAGCCAGAAAGTTGAAAGGGATAGAAATCAGCCCAAAATGGCTAATAAAATTACAATTTCAGAGCTGGAAACCACTCCTCTTGTGTTAGATGGGCAGTACAATGCTCACCACTCCCACTGGTAAGCATTAGGACTTCCCTCTACCACAGCAAGGTCTGGATAGCTCTGAACACAGAAAATAAAGTCCTGAAACCAGCAAAGCCTGGGATCTGGACTACACTAGCTAGGAAAGGCGAGAAACGAGCAAACAAGATAGTATTTTTTTTTTTTTTTGGTTAGCACAGGCTAAACAATGCAATAATACAGTAAATAAACGCAGAAAAGGCAAACGCACTTGAGTGTGTAGCCCTAAACAGTAAATTTACCTTTCCATATTACACTATTACACAGTTTTATGTTTCCAGTGCTGGTACTTTTTTAACAGTGCATTCCTTTGTCCACCACCCTACTACTAAATTGTTTTTTCATTAATTTCTCTTTGCCTTTGCTTTTTAAAATAAATGTCTATTTCATCTGATAAGTGCAAGAACTTCCATTATGAGTGGATGAATGAGAAACCCTCTAACCTCTACTCCCTGAAGATAATCCACTCAAAATAGTCTCCTGAAAACCTGTTTTCAGTGGTTTTTACAGAGGGAAGCCCCTTGTACCCTCCCTAAACTAATATAATCGACTCCATGGTCGCACTAAAAATCGAAAGTGGGTAAACATGCAGAAACAGCACATAGTGCCTGCATGATTCCAAGACAAATATTTTCAATGTAAGTATTTGGAATCATCAGTTAGGTACCACAGAGCTATAGTATTATTTCTTTCATATGGGGTTCCAGGATTTCTTCTGAACTGTTACTATACTTTTTGTTATGTGGGGACCATAATAAGAAAATATATCCCAGTTTTGTCCTTATTAAGTTTATTTACAGTGCCATAAGTACATTTAGTTGCCTGGAAAATAAATATATTAAAATGCACACAGCTATGCAGATGCTTCTTTACTTTTCTCAGTATGTATCACCATGTTAAAATCATTTGGTATAATTTTCCGATTACTATATTCTGTTTCTTCCATGATTATAGTACTACCTAAGATGTAGTTAGTTCTTTATCTAGCAGCACTATCTTACTAGTGTAACTTTCTCTGTATTTAGTAGAGAAGCATTTTCATGGACCCAAGTAAGAAATGTAACTGCATAGTATTATAGAATCCTTTTGTCCTGGATTGAACATTTCTGCATGCCTGTTTGTCATTTGACATCATCATCATACTTTACTTGCAAAGCTTTTTGGTAGAAAATCCTATCATTTTTGACACTCACACTCTATAAGTCCTGTATAGAGAGTGGCTAATAGCTGCTGCTATATGGAGACTCATATGAAACAAGACAAAATGATTAGTCTATATCATATTGCTTTTAGGGTTTCCACCTTTTCAAATGCCCAAAGTGGGACAATTGTGGTACAAACATAAGATTTTGCAAGCCAAAACGTACCCACGACCAGTACAAAGGATAGAACTTCACTATTTTGCCTATAGAAAAGTGTATTATAGTAGCATTTTAGTTGTTTGTTCTGTTTCTTATAAAATTTAGGTATTTTAGATACAGAATAACTGTTTTATACAACTATTACATAAAATATTGGAAATAATTTTGCCCTAAAATTTCAGAACATTTGCCATTTTTGCATTTTTTTTGCAGGACACAACTGCCCAAAGAGGGACTGTCCCTCCCAAAGTAGGACAGGTGGTAACCCTAATTGCTTTATCGGATCATGGGTTCATAGGTTTGTACTAGGCTAATGACCACTAGGGACTTTTTAAGCCTAGCCATGAATCCAAAATCTATAACAAGTTTTGGACCCCTTGATACGTGTAACAAGAGGCTTGGGAGATGAAACCTTTACAAACAGGGATTGGGAGATGAACCATTTACAGGTTGCCTGTGTCCATTCGAGACATAGGTGCCAAACCAGGGATGAATTTCATGTTCCCCATCCAACTGTCCAAGTTAAATTTGAATTGGATTAAGAGAGAACTATACTTCACATGGGTGGGGAGCCTGTTCCACAGAAGAGATAGTCTCTCCGATACATACTTATTTCTTCAACAGGTGCTATTTATATCACAGGCAAGGCTAATTCTTTAGAATGGGTAATTTTGGTGTTGCTTGTTTTGTGGATATACAGGAGGTCCATCAGAGAGGAGTCTGTTATTGCCTTGTATGCAAGTCAAAGATCTCTGGTCAACATCCTGCAGGGGTAGAATACAGGGATAGGGCTCTAAGGTGATCTGCAGAGGACATGTTACTTACAGCCTGTATTCTTTTAGTGAGAAACCTCTGTGGATGTTCCAATTGTTGGGTTTGCCTAGTTAGGTACATACCAATGGGGGCATTGTACTCAAAGATAGATTTGATGAATTCTGAATACAGTGGAATAATGACCTCCTTGGACCTAGATGCCATACTTTTCTTTGTAAATTGCACAACATAGAATGATTTCCTCACTACTGTAGACACATGATGTTCAAAGGCTAGATTATTATCTATTTGAATCCCCAAGTCACTGACTAATGGGTCAGCATATGGTTGTGTTGTTAATATGACTGTTACCAGGTATGGATGACTTCCAGAAGGATACTATTATGCATTTCTTAGAATTAGTTTTAGTCCATGGCTCTGACACAAGCTATTTGTCTTTGTTAGCCTTTCCTGGAGAACATTTATGTTGACGGGGGATTCTATGACTGCATCTAATTTGCAATCATCTGCAAATTTAGCCAGCCAGAGGCCCTTGATATTGGTCTTTACTTCAGAGAAGTAAATGCCAAAAAGGAGTGGTCCCAGAACTGATCCCTGAGTGACTCCACTTGTGACTGACCTCTTTGTAGAGATAGACTCCCCAGTTCTACTTCCTGGGTCCTGTCTGTGAGCCAGCTGTCTATCCACCAGGTGACATAAGTGTTAATACCTAACCTCTTGAGTTTGTCAGCAATGCCTAAGTGGGGTTATTGGGTCACTTGCCTTGACCAGGTCAAGGCAGGCAGTGTGAACCATTTTACCCTCATCTATTGCTTTGGTGACCTTCTCAAGGAAGTCCACCAGGCTGAGTAGGCATGACATGCCCTTGATGAAACCAAATTGGGTTGAGTCCAGTGACTGGGGGTTTCATATGTTATGATTGATCATTTCCATGATAATTCTTTCCATGGCTTTGCATATGAGACTAATAAGACTTATGGGTCTGTAGTTTCCAGAGTCTGTAGATGGCCAAACTTTGTGCAGAGGGATGACTGCTGCTGTTCTCCATTCGTTAGGTACAAAGTGTTTTTGGAGGCTACGGGTAAATAGTGATTGCAGGAGGCCTGATAGGTCATGTTTCAATTTAGAAAACATCCTTGTATGTTGTCTGGGCCCATAAATGCAGTGTTATTGGCCTTAGACAGAGCATTGAGGACCTGTTCCCTAGTGATAACAGTAGGAGTTATATTTGATGGTATTTCCTGAGAGGAGGTTGAGAGGGGAGAGAGGGGTAAAGTTAGAGGTGAATTTATCTGCCAGTAAGTTTGCTATATCTTTTAGCTTAGTATAGGTGGTTCCATTTACAATGAGCTCTATACACAATTGTGTATTATCTTTGAGAGTGCAGATGTAGCTAAAGAATGCCTTGTGGCTGTCCTTGGCCTGGGAGGCCAAATTTACCTCAAATCTGCCTTAGGTAGACTTTATTTTCCTCTGAGTTGCTTGTTTATTTTGATGAGAATGCTTTTATCCTGCAGGGTGCTACACCTCCTAATTTTTGTCATGATTTTCTTTCTTCTGTTATAGAGCCTATTGATGTTGTGATTCTACCAAGGTAGCTTGTTCTTTCATTTAGCTCTGTACTTATTCCTGGTGGGTACAGCTCCCTTGATGCAGCTATTAACATGCTTGTGTAGGGTTTCTGTGAACAATTCTACCTGGGCAGCAGTGTTCTCAGGGTTTATGGGGGGCTTGAGAGAGTTTGTGCCTGCACATTTGGTGTCATATATGATTCCCAGTTAATATGGTAATTAAAGCTGTCTAAGAATATGGTAACGAGTTGGATAGTGAGTGTTTCCAGTAAGCTTAAATACATGTTATGGGTTTCCTGGGTCATAGAGGGGGAACCTATAGCTTGCAAGGAAGTGGTATGAGATTTTACGTATGATGATTTGAATGTGGAGAAGCTCAAGTGCATCATCCTGTTTGACCAGAATTGAGGTATATTTATTTTTGATGTAAATTGAGACTCCTCCACCTTTAGTCCCTGTCTGTATAGTAGCTGGTCTAAATGTGTGAAGTCATTATAGCCTTGCACTACTGATGTGCTTTCCTCAGCTTTAAACCATGTCTCAGTGACTGCACCGATGTCAACATTCTCTATGGTGAGTTGAGCATGTAGACAGTGGAGCTTCTTGTTCAGACCCCAAGCATTGGGCAATAACACCTTTAGATTTTCTTGGGTTTGATTTGCTATGTGGGAAGTACTTTCAGTTTGGCATTTTCTAAAAAAAAGCACTAGGGGAAGGGCAATGTTTTAGATAATATTTGAAAGACAGGAGGGGAGAGGTGCAGACTATTCCTGGCAAAGAAATGTGGTGTGTTGACCATCTCCTTCCATGGTGATTAATACCCCCCCTTAGAATGACACCAGAAACTAAGCCGGCTATTAAAGTCAGTAATTTTCTGATCGTATTGTGGTATTATCTTTGGATAATGTAAAATGCTTCTTGGTGTTAGGCTCATACCAACCTGGGATACATATTCTGAGAGCTCCATGATGTCTATCTTCATATAATCTAGGAAGGTACATCTCAGATTATTTACTCCCGCATGGACTGTCACTGAGTCATACTGGTACTTGTGGTCCAGTGACCTGAGTGAGTGCATAATGTGGTGGATCCTGGCCCCTGATAAGCAACTGACTGTAACTTTTTCCTTACTCATCTTGGTGACATGGACATCAGTGTGTCTCACAATGGAGTCTCCAATGATAAGAATATCATATTGTGTAGTGGCTTGTCTTATGGGTTTGGAAGCACAAGCTCCATGAGATGTGGCTGTACGTGTTGATGTGGCTGTTGTTTTGAAAAAGTGAATTTGGGGCTGCTGAGATTCTTTAATATGTGCACTTCATCTAGGAGGTCTTTAGGGTTTAGGAAGATTACATTTAAGTGCCTCAGTATGTGTGTGTCATTTTGTGTACTTTGTGCTGTGTGTGATGGGTGTACTACTGACAACCTGATTGACATTATGAGTGCTTTTATTTGAGAGGTTTGGCTCCAGTGACATTTTGTAAATACATCTCTCACATACCTTATCACTTTGTTTGAGAATCATCTGGTCGTCAGTAAACATGAAGCAATTTGTATATTGCCTCAGGATGCCCATATCCACCAAGCCAGTAATGGAGACAGTGGAAAAGTTCATATCCATGGCAACAGGTCCTTTTTCATTGATTAGACAGTTGCAGTGAGAGCATAAAGTAAGTCAGAGTATCTGGTTTGCAACTTGGGGGGCAATGCCTGTCACTGCAAACTAGCTGCCCTGTGTGGAACTAGATATTGCTGAAATTTCAGGTCTACTTCAGAAAGACGAAAATGCAAACTCTCGAATGCTCACAAGAGCGAATAATCAGAAACTCAAAAGAGGTATTTTGGGATTGCAGTACAGTGAAGACTGGAATATTTGCCCTTTCCTCACTGTAGTGCCATCTCAGAGTAGGAATATATATTTAGTGGGGGTGTGGGGGGCACAGCCCCCCACAATACTAGTTTTGAGTTTTTGATTATTCGCTCATGTGAGCATTTGAGAGTTTGCGTTTTTGGTTTTATGACATAGACCTGAAATTTCAAGGGTGCTTTTACAAGAAAAATTTCAGCTTAAGGTGCCTATGTCTGTATAGGGCACTGCTAAACAGTTGAGGTGAACGTACTAAAGTAGACCTTAATGATTTATGGATGCGATATTTAGGGAGATATTCTGACGTTAGGTTAAACAGCAGCTAATCAAGAAGTACTTGCAGATTAGAAAGAATTAGCTTTGTCAAGAATGATGAAAAGAGAGGAGTCACCTACTGGCTACTGCTAGTGCTGGTCTTGCCACTGATTCACACTACTGGGATATAATGCAGCTTTGCTTCTTCTCCCACCAGAAGCAAAATAGTAGGACAAATCCCCAGATGAGAAGCAGGCCATAGACTCTTTGGAGGTTAACAGTCTTGTCCCAGATGATGTGGGGATCTGTAGGCTTGTTGTAGCCTTTTCCTGGCAGATGCCTTGAAGAGCAATCAGATTAATCTTGAAGGTTCCATACAAACACTCACTGCCCAAAAGGCTTGTTGTAGCCTTTTTCTGGTAGATGCCTTGAATAGCAACCCGACCAATCAGCAAGGTCTCACACAGATACCCACTGCCCAATCAGAGACAATCAGGAATCAATGCCCTCTGCTCCTTCTCTCACCAGGAGCAAAATATAAGCACAAATTTCAAGATGGCACATATGAAGCAGTTATCAGGCTTTCTGGTGATCAGCAGTCTGCAGGAAAAAATGCCCCTATATTCCTTCTCTTGCTAGGAGCAAAACAGAAGCACTAATCCCAGGGTGACAACTAAGAGGCAGAATGTGGGCTCTCCAATAATTGTTGGTCTTGGACTTGATGCTTCAGATTTTAAAGGTAAGATGGAGAAATTATTTAATATCCATAGAGTTGCAGTGCACACTATTTGATATGAAAGAAGGGGAATGCAAGCTTTAGCAATCTAAAAGGAGAGACACTAATTTTAAAAGAAAAAATTAGATTGGAAGAGGGTGGGCACTTAGTATTCTGACTCTATGGAATGCAGTGGGATGGCCAATAAATGTAAATAGCTGAAGAGGAGTGATTTCACAAAATGATAATTTTGTGCTTACTGACAGCAGTCAATGAAAGAAGAGAGAGAAGGAAATATGAGGTCAAATTACATGAGTGGTGGACAACTGGAGAGACAGTAGAGTTTAAAAATACAACAACAACAGAGTAAGAGGGTGGGTAAAAATTTAATTTCCAAGTGACTCACAAGAGGCACAGCTTTCCTAGTTCAAATGGGCAATTGAAAGCAGAATACAATTAAACACAGTGCAAAGAAAATACACCACAATATACAAAATAGAAGAAAGCCATGAAGCAATACAAATTACAAGAAAGCAAAAAAACAAACCTTTCCCTCACAGTAATCTGTGGCAGAGTGAGTTTTTCCAGTAAATGATCTACATTCCAATGAATTGTCTGTCACTCAGTAGAGACAGTCTTCTATACCTGCAAACTAGGCAGCATAGATTAAACTGGACTTTAGCTGAATAAAGTAAAATGTGAGAGTTCTTACTTGTGACTTTGAAGTTGGTGGCCTGGATCAAACTATACTTTAACACTCACTTGTACACTACTTCATATTTGACATATTTTTACAGAGTTGTTAACCTCAAGCAATTAACTGTTTATTGACCTTATTTACAAATTGTTGCTGTTTGTTGTTTGCTTGTTTACTTATTTAAATCTATTAGCAGGGGTAAAACACTGAACTACCATGGGCAATTTACAGAACAGTCACAAAAAAGCCAGCACCCAACTGGAGATGAAAATATTTAATGTGTGGCAACACAGAACATAAAAAACAAACCGATTTCGGCCCAGTGGCCTTTTTCAATGTATAATTCAGTCTGTAGTCAACCACTTAATTTTATATAAAGCCAGAAACATTAATTGATCATTAATTAAACAATTATGTGCTCATTTAGACCAGCTGGCTTTTTTGTGACTGCTCGTATTATTTTGAGCCTTGCCACTTGCTGTCCTTGCAGAAGTTTGGGTTGCGGTCATTCCAATTTACAGAGCAGCCTAGTAGTAAAAATAGTCCAAAAGACAATGCAGAATAATAAAAATACAAAACAGAACTATTAAAAAAGTTAAAAAACAGAGCTTTTAACTCTCTGTTATGCTAAGGCACCAGGATAATTTAAAATGATAACTGTGATATACAAATGGTCATGGGTTAGCACCATAGTATGAGCATACTAAAAGGGTTGTAAAAACAATTGAATAATCCAAACCTACTAAGTATTCAAAAATAAAGAAAGAAATCCAATAGTAGTATGATCATGCAGTATAATACCTAAACTTGAACAAAATGAAACAAAGGATGGCTGCAGTACTAGAGCCTATGAAAATTCTAAGGGAGTCCAAAAATAAATCTGCTTTTAAAAAATGAAAAGTATGTGAATAAAATCTACAGAATTAAAAACATGTGGTCATGGAGATCGGTCCTAGCCTCATAAATATAAAAAATAATCACTAGCTATGGTAATCCCAGTCTTTTGTTATGTAGCTGAACAGTCACAAAAAACGTAATTTTTTTCACAAAACAGACCATAAATCCCAGACACAGAGAAGCTCCAATATTTAGTAAACTTCATAACAATTCACATTGAAATCACCTGAAAAGAAGAATAACAAGCTAAATTTCAAGGAATGAAGTGCAACTTCATAGTAAAATACCTAACTAGTAAATAACTGAAACTGGCAGTACTACAATGGTTCCAGGACATCATGACTGAAGAAAAACTACACCAGTTACTCCAGTGAATAAAGGTACATCAGCAGATCAGTAACATAAAAAATAAGAAATTAACAGTGCTCTAACATATCAAGCAGACAGTAAATAAGACTGGCAATGTAGAAATGATCCATAAATAAAGGAAGAGAGGAACAGACAGAAAAAAGCTAGGCAGTGAACAATCAGCATGTTAGTGTGAGGAAGTTGCCTCCTAGTATCTTCTGTCTACAGTTCTTAGGTTCTGTTCATTATTATGCATGCATGCCTTTTTGCATGTTTTTGTAAAATACTAATGAAAGAGATGGAAAATAAATGTAAAAAGGCAAAAAAGAGAAGACCAGCTACGGGGATTTTGAGACTCCAGTGAGTATCCCTTTCTATTCAGAAATCTGTAGTTTGCATTACCTAATGACAATACGTCTGCTACCTGTACTGTTCTGTCTACCTACCACATTCATTAACCAAATCCATATAATTCTGTACTGTGTCCATCATTACTAGGCAGTTTGACAATGATGTCATTTAAAAAATTATATATCAAAACTTAGGCTAAATAGACTCTCATTAAGCAAAGGAAAAAGTGACTTTAATAAGAGCAGTTTAGACTTTTTTGACTGTATATTTTCAAAAGAAAAGCATATCATCACATAGGATCATAGGAAGTTACTAGGCTAATGGCCCTGGGACCCTTGCAAGCTTACCCAAGAGTTTATCCCCAAAAAGAAAGCTCAGTCAGCACCTGTTGCCCCTGTCAATGAGGGACAAATGTGGTACCCCTGGTGCAAATTTGTGGTTTCCTGTCCCCTCATCAAGGTTGCACTTGAAGCGGGTCAGTGAGGTACTCTGTTTGACATGTATGGGAAGTCTATTCCAGAGATGGGGCAGCCTCTGGGAGACAAACCTGTCTCTCCAGCAGGTTTTGTTGATGTCACATATTAGATTCAGGCATTTTGAATGGTTAATGCGCAAGGAGTTAGACTTACGAATATGGAGCATCCCTAGTAGGACAGGGTCTGAGAGTGCCTTGTAGGCAAGGCACAGATCACCTCTGAGCAATCTGTATGATACCGAGTAGACTGACAGTAATTTGAGCCTATCCACATAGAACAGGTGTTGGAGGCCATGGATTCTCTTTGTGAGGTATTTCTGTGGCCTTTCCAGTTGGTGCAGATGTTTGGAGAGGTACATACCAAATGGGGCATTATACTCAATTACTGGTCTAATGAGGGAGGAGTATAGAGAGGTAATAACCTCCTTTTTTTCTGGATGCAATCCCTTACTTATGAGATGAACCAAGTAAAAGGCTTTTCTGATCACTGCTACTAAATGATGGTTGAGTGTGAGATTGTTGTCCACCTGAGTACCCAAGTCTCTCACCACAGATTGTGTGTTTAGGGGATTGCCATTGAGGTGGTAATCAGTAGGGGATGTGTTTCTTCCAAATTTTTTTGCATTTAGCTTAAGGCCATGACTTTGGCACCAGTCATTAGTTGCTGTCAAATCATTTTGCAGTATTTTAACATAATTTGGGGAGTCAATGACAGCACCCAACTTACAGTCATCTGCAAACTCGGTCAGCCACAGGTCTTTTGTCTTTGCCTGGACCTCTGAGAAGGAGATGCCATACAGTAGGGGTCCTAGGACAGAGCCCTGGGGAGCTCCACTAGTGACAGGTCTGCTATCAGAGGTGGAGGTGCCTATTTTGACCTTGAGGGTCATGTCGATGAGCCAGTTGGCCACCCACCTGATGAGATAGGGATTTAAGCCAAGTTGTGTTAGCTTTTTGATGATTCCCAAGGGAGGATTGTGTCAAAGGCCTTGGGCAAGCTAAGGTAAGCTGTACCTACTGACTTTCCCTCATGCAGGGTCTTGGTGACAGTCTCAAAGAAGTCAACCAGGTTCAACAGGCAAGATCTTCCCTTAACAAATCCAAACTGGGTGGGGTCAAGTGCTTGAAGATTGCCTATGTCCTTGTTTATGAGATCCATAATAATATGCTCCATGGCTTTACAGATCAGACTTGTCAAGCTAATGGGGTGATAGTTTTCAGGGTCAGTAGTGGCACCACCTTTGTGCAAGGGGATGACAATGGCAGTTCTCCACTCTGCTGGAATGAAGCCCCTACTTAGGCTGTGGTTGAATAGGGTGCTCAATGGTGAAGCCTATTCTTGCTGGAGATGGTGCAGAATACATCCTGGGATACTATCAGGTCCTATGGAAGTTGTGTTCTTTACCTTGGATATGGCCTTTAACACTTGATCTATGGAGATGTGAGGTGCAGGACAAGGTTCAGGGATGTCAAAAGGCCTTGGGGGGGCAGGGGGGTGAAGTTTGTGCTGAACCTATCTGCTAGCAGGTTGGCTAAGTCAAAAGGATCAGTGTAAGTGATATTGTTAAGTACTAATTTGGAACGAACCTGGGCTTTGCCATGGAGGTTTGTGGCTCCCTTTATTTCAGAGACTAGTTTTGATTCATAATTGGCTTTGGAGGTTTTCACTCGTGATCTAAATTGCTTGTTGAGGCTAAGGAGAGAGTTTTTCCAATTTGGAGTTTGTTCCTTTTTACCCTTGGACAACAGTTTCTTCCTTTTTGTTCTAAGGCTTGTTGATAGAGGAAGTCCACCAAACAGGTTTGTGTTTCCTTGAGGAGCAGGTTTTAGTTCTGTTGGGTATGGCTAAGTCCATGCAGTTGTACAGATGCTTGTATACTGTATTGACATACTGTTCAACATAGTTGTCTGCATCCTCTGGGGGGGGGGGGAACTGAAGCTGCAGACACCCTCCCTTAGGAGGTTGTAGTCAGCTTTTGAGAAGTCTTTTATCTTGATTATGGCTGGGGGGTGGCATAGAAACTTTGAACGAGACATTTCAATGATCTGATCTCACCAGAGAAGAACATACTATGGGAGTGGTGCAGCGGTCACCCATGCGGTCGCCCATGTTGGTGAGAACCAAGTCCAGAATGTTATCTCCCCTTGTGGGGGATGAGATGAGCTGGTCTAGTGCATTAGAATTGATGAAGTCAAGGAATCTTTGAGTGAGTGCATTACTGCAGGAAAAAGTTCAACTAGTCTATGATGGAGTAGTTGAAGTTACCAAGGATCAGGGTGTTAGGTAGTACCTTGATGGAGTCAAGTAGATCCATATAAGAATAGTGGGTGTCCTGGGTCATGGGTTATGGGGGGGGGGGTCTTTAGCTGGCTATAACTTGGATGTATGTCTTGCCAACTGTCAGTTGCACCTGAAGTAGTTCCAGTGTATCATGCTGGCAGACCAGTCTGGAGGTGTGCCTGTCCTTAATGAAGCTGGAGACTCCACCACCCTTAGTTTCCTCATCTCATTTGGGGTTGGAATGTGTGGCATGAAGTATAGCCTGGTAAGGCAGGGGTGCTCTCCGCAGCCCTGAACCAAGTTTCTGTGACTGCACCGACATCAGCATCTTCCAGTGCAAGGAGAGCCTCCAGTGAGTCATTTTCAGGTTAAGGCTCCTAGTGTTTAGCAGCATGACCTTCAATTTGCTTTTTGACAGATCTTGTTTTATGTTGGAAGATTTCTCCTTTGGACCTTGGCTAAAAAAGGCACAATGGGGGAGTTGACAGCCTTGGCCAGGGTTCGGAATCCCAGTGGTGACAATTGGAGGCCATCTCTAGCAAAGCAACGAGGCTTGTCAACCATTTCATCCCAGGCAGATACTGGATCCCTTTAGAATGACACCAGAAACTAAGCCAATTGTTGAAGTCAATTATTTTTTGCTGGTATTGTGGTATCATTCTTGGTGAAGGTAGGATGTTGCTTAGGGCTAGGGTCATACCTGCCTGGGACACATACTCTGAGAGCTCAATCATGTCTCTCTTCATATAGTCCAGGGAGGTGCATCTCAAGTCATTCACTCCAACATTGACAATGACAGAGTCATACTTGTACTTGTTGTGGAGAGACTTAAGTGCATGCATGACAGAAGATTCTAGCACCAGACAGACAACTGGCAGTGACCTTCTCCTTGTTAAGCCTGGTGAGGGGGGCATTGGTATGTCTCACAATTGAGTTGCCAATGACTAGTATGTTTGGTTTACTGTTATGCTTTATGGACTGTGATGGTTTATTGTTTTGCCTTATGGGCTGTGTTTGTAAGACAATGGTGTGTTGTCTGCTAATGTGTGATGTGTTTGGTGTGTGGAATGTTTGTGAGGGTGTTTTGGAGGTCTCTGCTGTTTAGGTAAGTTCTTATTGAGGACCTCTACATAGGAGGGTGAGTGTTGTGCTTGACTATTTGATGTGAGTGGTGTGGTGTTTGTGCTGGCAATCTCCTCTTTGGCAGGAGTGCTGACTGTGGCGTGAGAGAACATGGATTCCAGGTTACTGATGTAGATGCATTTCTTGCAAGTAGAAGAATTATGTGCTAGGAGAAGAAGGCTGTCAGTGAACATGAGGCAGTTGCTGCACTGTCTCAGTATGCCCATGTTGACCAGGCTGGCAAGAGAAACTGATGGGAATTGTCCAGACATAGTGTTTTGAATACTTAGGTGGACTTAGAGAGGGTTTGATAAGGGTTTGTCCACAACAGTGTACACCACAAGAACCTTCTTAAATGTAAAGTAACTGGCCTAAAGCACAAGTGTTAAAACCAAAACTAAAATGTTTAGAATAACAGATAAAGTTAATCAGGCTACTAACAAACATAATAAATGCAGCAGAATAAAAGCACTTAACACTTAAGAGCACTCAACAAAAATAAGGTGATAAATTAGGAAGAACACAGTAAAAGCAGGTGAAAACAGGAAAGTGGAAGCTCCTCAATATACTTCTTTCAAAGGACCCTACTTTAATAAGTTTATTTGCTATGGGAAACCAAACATGCATATTCATATGAAGCTTCTTAAACTATAAAAGACCAGACGAGAAACTGAACAAAGACATAACTAGCTTGGGTATAAATGGAAGAATATGATTAAACATTGAGAAACTTAAACAACTATAAAATGTAAAAACAAGTCACTGTGATTCCAGTTAATAAACTCATTAAATGGTACCTTTTTGGACGGGACTTTCCTCCAGAAAAAAAAAAAATAAAATGACTATTATAAACTAGTTATATGTGGAAGAAGAGATCACAGAGACATAGAAAATGCGTTCCCAAGTTGAAAATAGGCAGTAGTAATAACTGTGAACACCTCTACATTGTATGGTCATAAGTTTACCCTCATAAGTGATCATTAGCTGTTAGCCATTAGAGTTGTTTGGAATAACCCAAAGTCAAAACCTAATCACAGAGAGACTGGGTTTAAGACTATAGCCCAGCTCTTTCACAATTGTTTATAAAAAATGAAGGAAAAACCAAGTGACTTTGTGTCCAAACACCCTGTGCAGTGGAAGTAATGAATATGACAAGAAAAGAGAGTCTAAAGTAGCTGCAGGATATAATTATTTTATAGCACAGCATATAATTCCTAACCCCCTGGTATTAGATAGATTTCAGAGAAACTAGAAAAGATCTAGTTTTCAGGAAAACAAAGCAATTATGTCATTTTGATTTCAACATTTTCAAGTTTCAACATTTTGATATTTCAGTCTATGTTCAATAAATTGTCAGGTACTCGATGATTAGGAAGAACAGGTATGGCACCACATGGTTGTGTATGGTTCCTTAGACAGGCTTTTTACTTAGTTAATTAGCTTGTTATTTCACAGACAAGAGAACTGGTTCACTTGAGCCTTTTTTCAGTCATAGTCTGGTTATAATAAAAAAAAGTAAAATTAAGGGGCACAATCACCATATCACCATTAGAATTAACAATGTTAGAATCACTGAAAACACCCACATATCATCATCTTGACTAAGTGATTGTCTGGTCAGTGACTGTTTCTTCTGGAAACTGCATACTTTTCTTTCAACCTGAGTTAGCATTTTGAGTTGTCTAGAAAAAAGGCTGCAGTGGATAATTCCTCTATTTAACAGGGACAGGTGTTTCATGTTCAGGTTAAAGTCAGGAACAGACATCTTATTTATTACAGTAGAAAGATCAGCAATTAGGAGAAACGTCATTATGCTATAGAAAATGAGTGTCTTGTCATCAAATGAGCCCTTACTACCCTAAAATATTATTTGTTGGGAAGGGACTTAATATTAGTAACAGACCATGCCCCTTTACAGTTACTGTATATACAAAAATATCCCGAAGTCCTTTAACTTGCAGATCCAACATCATTGTGGACACAGTCACTTAAATGTGGATGGGCTGTTGTGGGCCTACAGACTATCTGTCATGACTGGAACTAGCAGTTTTTGTGTTCAGGGGTTCATCTAATAGTGACTGCTGAGCTAGGGGCTTAGCTATGGGAGGACATTGCTACTGAATGAGGGAAACCTAGAGAAAATACGGAACAGGGTATGCCAGACTGAAGTAGTCAAATTATTCTAATGATAATTAGTGGAAGTCAGCATACATACATAACTATATCAAGGGCACTGTCCCCGCAATGATCAGATTCCTGATTTCTAGATCAAAAGTGGAGTCTACAGAGAGCTACAACGATAGTCAAGTAACCTCCTCAAAAAGGATATAGGAAGGAAGAAATGTTTGAGAGATTTGTGTCACATGTTGGATCTACCACTTTGTATTGACACTAAAATCACTGTATGTAATGTTGCATTTTGAATTACCGTGGAATGAAGCTTAGACAGAGCCAAGAAAGACTTTGCTCAAATGCTTAAGTTTTATCTTCTATGACTCAAGAAGGAATATGCAACTACATTGCTGGAACACTATTTTTTTTTTATTTTTTGTTATTCCCAGCCTTTGGTAAAAAAACATATTTGTGTATTCCTGTGTGAATGAACTGATGATTGCCTTTGGGTGCTGCAACATGCTGATATATAAGTATATATACGTAGAAATAGTTGTCCTATACTCTCTCTAATGCACAGGTTGACAACAAATACTTTTGTTGATAGAAGTTGTGGAATGGAATCATGGATGAGTGCAGGGCTGAACAAAAGGAGGGAACATCAAATTCTATTAGTGAGGAGATGTACTTGCAGTTGCAGTTAATTGAACTACATGATAATAGCAAATATTTTGATATACAGAAAATTTCAGTACTGGGGAGAGAGTGTGTGTGTGAATATTCACGGGCTAGGATTAGAGTAAAAGGGAAGGAAGGGGATAGATTTTCTGCTGTGGATGTGCATTTATGTATGTGAACTGTGTGGTGTGTGTGTGTGTGTGTGTGTGTGTGTGTGTGTGTGTGTGTGTGTGTGTGTGTGTGTGTGTGTATGTGTGTTTGTGTGTGTGTGTATGAATGAACCTTGTTTAGTGCTGTTAGGAGAAATGTTTTCTAGTAAGGTAATGTGTAGGGTGGGGGTAAGGGGGTTAGGGTTAGCATACATGCTAGCCCCCCTTACTCATGTGTGATAACCCTAACCTTAACCATACTCCTGTCCATAACAACAACCATGCACATTATGTTACTAAAAGCTCTTTCCTCTAACAGTATCACTAAGCAAAAAAAGTGTGTTAACAAGTTAATGATCTTGTTTTTACATTATTTGCAAAAGTAGTCTAGTGCCCCCCCCCCCCTTTGTAATTATTGTACTCTTTGCAAGGTTTACTTTTGGATAAGTATGTTATCAAGGTGCTGGCATTGATATAATGTGTACTGAAGTTTCTGTACATCAGGCTGGATTCATTAACAGCTACATGAAGTATAGCTATACATTGGCTATTCATTAAATGGCTCTACATGATGTGTAGTCACCAAAGAGAAATGACAGAATATGCTAAAGACAGCAGAAAGAGCTGATGTACATGCTAATTAACCAATCCAATATAGTGGAGCTATTCACAAAGCTATAAAGCAATTGCATACACTCAGTGAAGACTTTTGTCCTGTACACCAAAACTATTTGGAATACAGCACAATTACACTTAGGGAAAAAAAAGTATTTGGGGTGTTTCTGCTGCTGTTATTATGCTGTATATGCAACAGGCTTTAAATTCAGGTGCTACTGCTGCTACCAGATGTTAGGAAAGAAGAAGGGGTTTTAAACCCTGTTTGACTTACCATGGGCTGCATGACACAGAAAGTGCTAACAGATACAGACTGGACATGGAAACACTGGAGGAAATGTGCAACCTCTAACATCCCACATCAGGCCCAGGAAAATCATAGAGATCTCATCCCAGTGGAAACAAAGGTATGTTTAGCATTGCATATACTAGCTACTGTTACTTTCCAGAGACCCACAGGGGATATATTAGGGGTGTCACAGGCATCAGCCACAAGAATGTTACATCAGTTTTTAAATACAATGCTGCTACATGTAAGGGATCATATCTGTTTCCCACATACCCCACAGGAGAAAGCAAGAACTATGCAGGAATTGTGTTCAGTAGCATGCTTTCTTGAAGTGTAGGGGAACAGGGAAGGGGGTATATTAACAGAAAAAGGTTTCCGCTCTATAAATTGTCAGGTAGTCTGTATTGCTCAAGGGGTCATCTATAATGTTTGTGCAGGTAACCCAGGCAGTTTCCACAATTCACAGATATGACACATTTGCGAGCTGTACACCAAATTTAATAGGGGTGACATTTCTCAATGTCATCTACCAGGGGATGTAGGTTATTTATAAAACAATTCACAGTAATAGATTCGGGTTTAAATTTGATGGTCTGCAGGTGGGTGACTGAGTGAATTTTTTGGCTTTACATTTGTGGGGCAAGGAAGATGGCTCGATTTATAGAAAGGTACATAAAAAATTTGAGGGGGCTTACAGTTTTTGTATGGCACAACTTGTCATTCCCCCATTTAATTACCTCCTTGCCATATAGTGAAATTCTACTATTAGACAGACTTTGTAATAGGGATTGTGAATTTTGATAAAGAAGTATCAGAATCTGTAGAAATGTTTATACGGAGGTGGTATAATAAGGATGAGGTAGAAACTGCTTTAAGTAGAATTTTACAAAAATGTTATACAGGAGTGGATATAATTACTAAATGCAACAGCGAGAATAGAATGGTCAGTGTTGATGGGAATGAATTCCCTTTTTTTGAAGCAATAAGAACATCTAAAGTGGGAGGTTTGGATACTGGTAAGAAGGATGTATATTTTGTAACTTTTTATAACATCTTAAGTAAGAAAATTATACAGTTATTATATTAGTTCTGGCCTATGTTATTAAAAGATCTTAAATTGAATACCCTTTTAAAAGTTAAACCTTTAGTTTCATCTAGGAAAGACCGAAGTATAGCAGACATGGTGGTACAATACTAAGTTTCAGGTGCCATAAGCTCATATTGGTTTAGTACCTTTAAATGGTGCACGTTCTTTTACATGTGGAAATTGTTGCATTTGTCCCTATATAGTGAACAATTTTCTTTACATTAATTGTATAAAATGTAAGTGTAACCAAAGTTTTTCTTGTAACCAAAGTTTTTTTGTGTAATATGGCTGGGATAGTATGTATCTTAAAATGCCCATGTAATAAGTTTTATGTGGGCAAAAGTTTAAGAAAATTCAAAGTACAGTGTCAGGAACATATTAGGGACATAAAAAATGGTAACTGTGAGAATCCCATAGCAGTACATTTTAGAAAAAAATGCAAGTGATTTTAAACTTCTTAAGGGATGTATTTTGGAACAAATACAGGTTCAAATGTGTGAACTGACAGTTTTAAAAGATAAACTGTTGTATAAAGAAGCACTTTATATTTTAAAGTATAGTACTTTAAGTACTAGAGGACTAAATTTTGATCTTATTGGAAATATTTAATTAATTGAAATATGTGTTAATAATGTAATTGATGTGAGTATTTAATGGATGTGTTTTTTTTGGTGTTTTGTACTCCTTGAAGGCTTTGAGGCCAAGGTGTTAGAGTGAAAAAAACTTCCTGTGGAATTTCCTGTTTTTTTGTGGCTTTAATTATCTGTGGTTGCAGTTATATTGGACTATTCTGTGTGGTTTGATGCAGGTTATTATGTTGAGCCCTAATCCATGACACCCATGAGAAACCCATACAACCCCAATGAGCACACTTAAACTAGGAATATCATGGAATGTGTGTTTGGATTGCTTAAATCAAGGTTCAAGTGTCTAGACACATCAACAGGCACACTACTGTATGACCCAGGCACCTCTGCCCAAATACTTACAGCCTGTAACATATTACACAATATAATTGTGAGGAAACAACTTCAACAGGGACAGCAAGGAGCAGGACTACATTTTCAAGGACCACAGCCAGGACCAGCAGCAGCAGCAGATACAGATGATGAGTCTGAGGGAAAACCATCAGCTGCAGGTGGTGCTGGCAGACAGAGGCACACAAAATATGCCCAGGCACTGGCTCAGAAGTAAAGGATAGCACACACAGTCACTGCATAGGTCAAAGCCTAAGATCCCATGTTCATACAAATAGGAAAATTGATGCCTCCACAAACTTTACTTAAATATACAGTTACATATTAGAATCAATACTGTGCAACAAGAATTTCAATTGACCACCATCTATAAAACATCGAACAGGTTAATTATACACTCATTTACACAAATATACAAAGAAGCAAGAGTGAAGTACCTAATGCTTCCAGTGCTGTTATGACAGTACTAACAGAAACACTGTGAGGTTCAACAATTGAAGAAGTGATCATTTACAGATGAATATGGACAAAAAATCAAAACCTTTTCTACTGCAATACATATGAATAAGCAAGTATTATCTATCCACTGAATAATAACAAATGTCTAGCACTGAACAGTACTGTTTACATAACATGCATGTGTGTGAAGTAGTGTGGACAAATGAAAGTTTTTTTTCTATATGTGTGTGTGTGTCTACATGAACACAAGGACTATGCTAGCACTACATCCTGGCATCTGAGACAGGTATGACCCATGCATGGTAGAATAGTCAGTTCAGCATCATGGCCCCTGACCACAAAAAACACCTCTGCCAGGAGTTGCAGTACTACTTCCACAACCCTGGCTAGAAGTTGGGGTGCTACCTGAACATGATGTTGGTGATGTCTGCTAGATGAGTTCTCCTCATGACTATGTCCAGGACTATGTCCCTGTGGTCTACCATGTCTGAGTGTGGACACCACAATCACTGATGGAGCAGTGGATGCAGTGTCACTATGAGAGCAGGATCTTACATGGCCACATCTGCTAACACCAGAAGATGTAGTGGCTCTCTGGCCATGTGGATGCCCACCCTCCACCAACAGATGTTTCATCACAGACACTACTCAATCCATTGTGTCATTCATTCTGTTCAGGGAGTCACCCACATGGTTCAGGGAGTCATGCATGTCAGAATGCATGATGTTTAGTGGTAGCACACTCTCTTCTGAGACCTTGGTGGAAGAATACTCCATTATGGCTCACACATACATCTGATGGCACTTAATGATGTGCCAGCATCAGGAGGAGGGTGGACAGCAAGCTTCC